>NC_133121.1:197515382-197822769 GCF_033568475.1 Henckelia pumila
TGATTCTTTGATCAAGGGACTAGATTCCAGACTTTGTTTCTAGTGAACTGATTTAGTTCCTCCTGCATTGCTTCAATCCAACTAGCATCTTGTAATTATTCATCAACTTGTTTGGGTTCTAGCTGTGATATAAATGCTGCATGCAATAGTTCGTTGATCATTAAATTTCTAGTACGCAAAGGGGCGATAGGATTACCGATGACCAGTCCTGTTGGATGATCTTTGATCCACCAGAGTCTTGGTCCAAGAGGATTTTTGTCTTGATTTCTTGGAGTGTTATCATCTGATCTGACTGTGTTATCAGGTGTGAAAATTTCCACTTCAACCCTTGGCTGTTCATGATCTTGACTGATATGTTCCTCATTTGGTTGAACATTCTAAGGCTCTAATTCAATTCTCCTGATGGGAGGTTCATCACTATCACTGTCATCATTTAGAACAGTTGATTCTAGCCTGTCTGCTAGATCTTTGATATCTGTTTGAGATTTATCTGCGCATACAGTAGCTTCGTCAAAAATAACATGAATGGTTTCCTCTATTTTGTAACGCCCAGAATTATTTAATTTTAATCTGAGAATAGTTAATTTGGGAATATTTGGAGTTTTGATTTAAATTTTAATATTCTTAAATTTATTAGGATTGAAATTGAATGAATTGAGTAATTGAGGACTGAATTGCAATTATTGGACTCTTGAGAGACTAAAGTGCAATAATGACTAAACTTATCAGAATTGGACTGATGTATCAGCATGTGAACGTGTCAATCAACACATTTCATCAGATTTCCAAGCCAAGAAACCGAGAGCAAGTTTCCGGAGAATTTCCAAGCTTTCACTCATCTTCAAATCTTCATATCTTGAGCTACGATTATCCGAATTCGATTCCGAAAGATGTTCTGGAATCCTCTCGCCAAGACCTTCGATTTGATGTAAGTCTCTTCTTTGTTCATCAAGGTTTGAGATTTCGAAAATGGCAGATATCAGATGTTGGATTTGATTTGGTATTGTTGAGCTTCTAGCTTTGTTAATCTTGAAGTTTGATTGAAGATTGAGTTGTATCTCTTGTTCTTATGATTTACCAGCTTTGATTCACTCTATACACCTGCTGATATTTTAGTTTAGAGGTTGAACAATTGATATGAATGTTAGAAATGATATAGAGATTTGCGGGAATCGCCGAGTTATACCGAAATGCCGTCAAACTTTTGAATTGGAGTGATTTGATATCATTCTTCAGCTTAGAAGTGGATGAGCTCTTAGCTGATGATTCTTTGCTTGTTATGTTGTTGTTTCAGTGCTTGAACATGACATTTCAATTGATTAATCTTGACTTCGAAACCGATAGACGATAGCACAAGGTTGGTAGAGTTTCCTTTGGCATTCTTGTTGAAGTTTGGGGTTGATCTTGAGCAGATTTTGAGTTGTGCTTGGTGCTTGATATTGTACAGCTTTTGACAAGTTTGAAGACCTCCTAGACATTACATTTGAAAGGTAAAAGTGGACTACAATTTGATTGGGATTATAACTCGAGATGGTTTGTATCGAGTTCCCTCAATTCACATACTTGTTTGTTTAAGTGCTCTTATGTGCTTTCTTTTGATTACTTGAATAAGTTCTTGATATAATGAATGCCCTGATTATGTTACATGTTGCATTCATCTTGATGATTTATTCCTTTGAGTTTGAAATGAAAGGACACGTTCGAATAGACGATTTGAGGGATTGTATATGTATGGCCTGGGTGGTTGTTTGAGCCTAGCGTCTGAGCTACATATATAATGGCTTCAAAGTCTAGAGGAGCAAGATAGTAGCCCCACCTCGATAGGGTGTGTCGGTGGATTAGCTATGATATCTTCTTCTCGGGATCCCAGTTGATGAATGATGAAAAGAACCTTGTTTTGAAAGCATGCATTGTATTTATTTCTATATCATGATTGTGATATTGATTATGCATGTTTAGTTGCTTTTACTGGGAAATCTATTTCTCACCGGAGTTATCCGGCTATTGTTTTGTTGTATGTGTCATTGCAATAGGAGGAAGTGGAACCGGGCAAAGGCGGACTTAAAGAACAAGGGATGAAATCGATATAGCGTGAGGATCCGAGTTAGGAGTTATGTGTGCTGTCATGAGGTTTAATGAGTCTTAATCATGATCATGTTTAAGGATACTTGTACCAAGACTTGTAGATGATTGAATTGTGGTTTTGTTGATGTTTATAGGATTGGAAATATGTTGTAAATCCTTGAATCAACATAAGGTGTCTTGATCTGGATATATGACAATGTTATTGCATGTTATGAGAATTATGATTATGTTGTAAAGCCTTGGAATGGTTTATTCCTAGCATTAAAAGCATGTTAGAATGCAGGGTAGTTGTTATGCTTGATTTCATCATGTCTAGACTTTGGTAGGACATGATCTTGAATCAATCATAGGCATGATCTCGTTTTTGACAGCAGCTGAGCCATTATTTTTTTCTGTTGGTTTGGCTGGCGCACGGGCGAGCTCCTGCTCGCGCGCGCGCGAGCCAAGCCAGGGGACCTCGGTCCCATTGGCCGGCGCGCGCGCGAGGGTGATGCCCGCGCGTGCGCAGTGCAACTTATTTAAATTTTTTTTTTTTTATTTTATTATTCTTTTTGTTTAGACTTTGATTATTGTCTAACATGGTTTAATAATGATTAATGAGATTAATGAGAGATTAGAACTCGGATCATCACAACAGGTGGTATCAGAGCAAGAACATTCTGGACTTAGATAGATAGTGAGTGGGGTAGATCGAGTCTTCTGCCTTACTTATTTATGTTTTTTTATCATGCTATGATTTAATTACGTGATTGAATTACATGTTTTAAATTCTAGCATGATTTACTTTCAAGTATTTTATTACAAGATGTTGTATTTACTTTATTTGAAAGTATGATTACAATGATTAAAGATGCATGCTTATTGGAATATCTGAACTGATAGAGGCATGTATCCTGATGAATTATGACATGCTACCTGATTATCTGAATTGATTGGAAACATGTTTTATTTGAAGATTATGATTATATAGTAAAGAATTGTGTACTACAGTATGAGGGTAATGAGATTGAGATCGATTGTTTTGTACTTGGTATGTCTGATTTTGATTGTATTATTGGGATTGATATGTTGAATAAGTACAGAGCTACCGTCGATTGCTTTCAGAAGGTAGTGAGATTCAGACCTGAGATGGCTGGAGAATGGAAGTTCTATGGTAAGGGTTCACGTGCTAAGATTCCTCTTATTTCTGTATTATATATGACCCGACTTTTGCAGAAAGAAGCGGAGGGATTTCTTGTTTATGCAGTGGATTTGTTGAAACCTAGCCTGAACCTGGCTGATTTTCCAGTGGTTAGTGAATTTGCGGACGTCTTTCCGGATGAGATTCCAGGATTACCTCCGTATCGTGAGATTGACTTCAACATTGAACTGATGCCTGGAACTGCACCGATTTCGAAAGCACCTTATCGAATGGCACCAGTTGAACTAAAAGAATTGAAGGAACAGTTAGAAGATTTACTGGCCAAGGGATACATTCGACCCAGTGTTTCTCCTTGGGGAGCTCCAGTACTGTTTGTTAGAAAGAAAGACGGTTCAATGAGATTGTGTATTGATTACCGGCAACTGAACAAGGCTACGGTAAAGAACAAATACCCTTTGCCTCGTATTGATGATTTGTTTGATCAGTTGCAGGGTTCTTCGGTGTATTCCAAGATCGATCTGAGATCTGGATACCATCAGCTGAGAGTTAGGGATTCTGATATTCCTAAGACTGCGTTCAGAACCAGGTATGGCCATTATGAGTTTATAGTTATGCCGTTTGGTTTGACGAATGCTCCAGCTGTATTCATGGCTTTGATGAACCGTGTGTTTCAGAAGTATCTCGATGATTTTGTAATTATCTTTATTGATGATATTCTGATCTATTCCAAGAATCTGATTGATCATGCTGAACATCTGAGAACAGTTTTGAAAACCTTACGAGCCGAGAAATTGTATGCTAAACTTTCGAAATGTGAGTTTTGGCTGAAACAGGTTGTCTTTCTTGGACATATTATATCTGGAAATGGTATTTCTGTGGATCCAAGTAAAGTTGAAGCAGTGATTGATTGGGCTAGACCGACATCTGTTCCTGAGATCCGGAGTTTTATGGGATTGGCTGGGTATTATCGTCGATTTATCAAGGATTTTTCCAGTATTGCGAAGCCAATTACTCAGTTAACTCAGAAAAATGCTCCTTTTATCTGGTCTGAAGCTTGTGAATCTAGTTTTCTTGAGTTGAAGACACGACTGACCAGTGCACCAGTCTTGACAATTCCTTCAGGTACTGGTGGTTTCACTGTTTACTGTGATGCATCTCATCAAGGATTAGGGTGTGTTTTGATGCAGCGAGGACATGTGATTGCTTATGCCTCAAGACAGTTGAAGCCTCATGAAACCAGATATCCGATTCATGATCTTGAATTGGCCGCCATTGTATTTGCTTTGAAGATTTGGCGACATTATCTGTACGGGGAGCAGTTTGAGATTTATTCTGATCACAAGAGTCTGAAGTATCTATTTTCACAGTCAGAATTGAATATGAGACAGCGGAGGTGGCTTGATTTGCTTAAAGACTTTGATTGTGAGATTAAGTACTATCCAGGGAAATCGAATGCGGCAGCAGATGCACTCAGTCGAAAGGTATGTTCTTTGTCCTTATCGACGATGGGTGTATCAAATTTGATTGAAGACTGTTGTCTGTCTGGGTTAGTATTTGATACGAATTATCAACCTCTTCGACTCTATCAAATGCAAGCTGAACCAGCTTTATTGGTAAGAATTCGAGATGCTCAGAAACTTGATCAGAATATACAGAATTCGATTGAGAAAGTCAGATCAGGGCATGTATCTGAATACCGGGTTCGAGATGATCTTCTTTATGTTCACAATCGCCTTGTAGTGCCTGATATTTCTGATGTGCGACAACAACTACTGACAGAGGCGCATTGTAGTCGTTATAGTATTCATCCTGTAGGTAGGAAGATGTATAATGATCTGAAGACTCGATACTGGTGGAAGCCAATGAAGTCTGATATCACTGAGTTTGTGTCTCGATGTTTGAACTGCCAACAGGTGAAGGCTGAAAGGAAGAAACCGCCTGGTTTACTTAAGAGTTTATCCATGCCAGAATGGAAATGGGATCATATTTCCATGGATTTCGTGACGAGATTACCTCGATCTTCTAGAGTTTATGATGCTATCTGGGTGATTATCGATAGATTGACGAAGTCTGCGAGTTTTATACCTTATCGTATGACGTACAGACATGATCAGATGGCAGAGATTTATGTCCGTGAAGTTGTCAGATTACATGGTGTGCCGAAGTCTATTGTATCAGATCGTGATCCTCGATTTACATCTCACTTCT
The DNA here is from genome assembly GCF_033568475.1 of Henckelia pumila. Classification (NCBI taxonomy): domain Eukaryota; kingdom Viridiplantae; phylum Streptophyta; class Magnoliopsida; order Lamiales; family Gesneriaceae; genus Henckelia; species Henckelia pumila. Next base: position 197,520,817 of record NC_133121.1, read on the forward strand.
GGCATAGCTTACAGAGTGCTTTGGGTACTCAGCTTCGTTTGAGCACAGCTTATCATCCACAGACTGACGGACAGTCTGAGCGTACCATTCAGACATTGGAGGACATGTTGAGAGCTGTAGTGCTTGATTTTGGCACTAGTTGGCAAGAATCACTACCTCTTTGTGAATTCTCGTACAACAACAGCTACCAATCGAGTATTGGAATGGCTCCATTTGAAGCTTTATACGGAAGAAAATGTCGATCTCCTTTGTACTGGGATGATATTTCAGAAGTACCTGACACTGGCCCTGATATGATACGTGATCTGACTGATCAAGTGAAGCTTATTCAGACAAGAATGAAGACAGCTCAAGATAGACAAGCGAAATATGCTAACATTCGACGTCGACCTTTGTCTTTTGAACAGGGGGATCGTGTATTTTTGAAGATTTCTCCGTTCAGAGGCACTGTCAGATTTGGCAAGCGAGGGAAGTTTTCTCCACGATATATTGGTCCTTATGAGATTTTGGAGAAAATAGGCAATCTCGCCTATCGATTAGCTCTTCCTCTGGCGTTATCTGGAATACATGATGTCTTTCATGTATCAATGCTTCGAAAGTATATTTCTGATGAATCTCATGTACTTCAATCTGATGAAGCTGAACTTGACGAGACTTTGAGTTATTTTGAAAAGCCGATTCAGATTCTTGATCGTAAAGAGAAGCAACTACGAACGAAGACTATTCCACTTGTGAAAGTTCAGTGGAGTCGTCATGGTATTGCAGAAGCGACTTGGGAGACTGAATCAGATATGAGACAACGATTTCCAGAGTTATTTTCTTGATGTGAGTCTCCTTTAGTTTTCTGTTATCTGATATCTGTGATATGATTTGTTGATATTACTAAGATTTCGAGGACGAAATCGAGTCTTAGTGGGGGAGAATTGTAACGCCCGGAATTATTTAATTTTAATCTGAGAATAGTTAATTTGGGAATATTTGGAGTTTTGATTTAAATTCTAATATTCTTAAATTGATTAGGATTGAAATTGAATGAATTGAGTAATTGAGGACTGAATTGCAATTATTGGACTCTTGAGAGACTAAAGTGCAATAATGACTAAACTTATCAGAATTGGAGTGATGTATCAGCATGTGAACGTGTCAATCAACACATTTCATCAGATTTCCAAGCCAAGAAACCGAGAGCAAGTTTCCGGAGAATTTCCAAGCTTTCACTCATCTTCAAATCTTCATATCTTGAGCTACGATTATCCGAATTCGATTCCGAAAGATGTTCTGGAATCCTCTCGCCAAGACCTTCGATTTGATGTAAGTATCTTCTTTGTTCATCAAGGTTTGAGATTTCGAAAATGGCAGATATCAGATGTTGGATTTGATTTGGTATTGTTGAGCTTCTAGCTTTGTTAATCTTGAAGTTTGATTGAAGATTGAGTTGTATCTCTTGTTCTTATGATTTACCAGCTTTGATTCACTCTATACACCTGCTGATATTTTAGTTTAGAGGTTGAACAATTGATATGAATGTTAGAAATGATATAGAGATTTGCGGGAATCGCCGAGTTATACCGAAATGCCGTCAAACTTTTGAATTGGAGTGATTTGATATCATTCTTCAGCTTAGAAGTGGATGAGCTCTTAGCTGATGATTCTTTGCTTGTTATGTTGTTGTTTCAGTGCTTGAACAGGACATTTCAATTGATTAATCTTGACTTCGAAACCGATAGACGATAGCACAAGGTTGGTAGAGTTTCCTTTGGCATTCTTGTTGAAGTTTGGGGTTGATCTTGAGCAGATTTTGAGTTGTGCTTGGTGCTTGATATTGTACAGCTTTTGACAAGTTTGAAGACCTCCTAGACATTACATTTGAAAGGTAAAAGTGGACTACAATTTGATTGGGATTATAACTCGAGATGGTTTGTATCGAGTTCCCTCAATTCACATACTTGTTTGTTTAAGTGCTCTTATGTGCTTTCTTTTGATTACTTGAATAAGTTCTTGATATAATGAATGCCCTGATTATGTTACATGTTGCATTCATCTTGATGATTTATTCCTTTGAGTTTGAAATGAACGGACACGTTCGAATAGACGATTTGAGGGATTGTATATGTATGGCCTGGGTGGTTGTTTGAGCCTAGCGTCTGAGCTACATATATAATGGCTTCAAAGTCTAGAGGAGCAAGATAGTAGCCCCACCTCGATAGGGTGTGTCGGTGGATTAGCTATGATATCTTCTTCTCGGGATCCCAGTTGATGAATGATGAAAAGAACCTTGTTTTGAAAGCATGCATTGTATTTATTTCTATATCATGATTGTGATATTGATTATGCATGTTTAGTTGCTTTTACTAGGAAATCTATTTCTCACCGGAGTTATCCGGCTATTGTTTTGTTGTATGTGTCATTGCAATAGGAGGAAGTGGAACCGGGCAAAGGCGGACTTAAAGAACAAGGGATGAAATCGATATAGCGTGAGGATCCGAGTTAGGAGTTATGTGTGCTGTCATGAGGTTTAATGAGTCTTAATCATGATCATGTTTAAGGATACTTGTACCAAGACTTGTAGATGATTGAATTGTGGTTTTGTTGATGTTTATAGGATTGGAAATATGTTGTAAATCCTTGAATCAACATAAGGTGTCTTGATCTGGATATATGACAATGTTATTGCATGTTATGAGAATTATGATTATGTTGTAAAGCCTTGGAATGGTTTATTCCTAGCATTAAAAGCATGTTAGAATGCAGGGTAGTTGTTATGCTTGATTTCATCATGTCTAGACTTTGGTAGGACATGATCTTGAATCAATCATAGGCATGATCTCGTTTTTGACAGCAGCTGAGCCATTATTTTTTTCTGTTGGTTTGGCTGGCGCACGGGCGAGCTCCTGCTCGCGCGCGCGCGAGCCAAGCCAGGGGACCTCGGTCCCATTGGCCGACGCGCGCGCGAGGGTGATGCCCGCGCGTGCGCAGTGCAACTTATTTAAATTTTTTTTTTATTTTATTATTCTTTTTGTTTAGACTTTGATTATTGTCTAACATGGTTTAATAATGATTAATGAGATTAATGAGAGATTAGAACTCGGGTCATCACATATTTTCAGTGACTTTTTGTTAAAAACTCTGTAAGCTCGTCTGACTGAGGAATAACCAATGAATATGCCTTCTTCTGCTTTTGCATCAAAGGATGTTAAACGATGTTTACCATTGTCATGAATAAAACACTTGCAGCCAAAAAATTTGAAGTATGAAACATCGGGTTTTGTGCCATTCTAGATCTCATATGGTGTCTTGCTGTGTCTCTTGTTAATCATAGATTTGTTTTGAGTATAACATACTGTGTTAATCACCTCTGCCCAAAGTCTTTTAGAGACGTTAGAGTCAGCAATCATAGTTCTGGCTGCTTCTTCAAGAGTACGATTTCTTCTTTCAGCAACACCATTTTGCTATGGAGTTCGTGTAACTGATAACTCATGCTTGATTCCCTGGTCATCTAGATAGGATTCAAGGGTTTTGTTTAAAAATTTGGTGCCTCTATCACTCCTGATCCGATCTATCCCAGTACATTTCTCATTTTGCAATTGTTTTAAAATTTTTATCATGTGAGTAGCTGTTTGATTTTTGGAAGATAAAAAAATTACCCAGGTAAAACGAGATTAATCGTCTACAATAACTAAAGTGTACCTCATACCCCCTAAGCTCCTGACCGGTATAGGACCAAACAGATCCACGTGCAATAGGTCTAAGCATTTAGAAGAAGATATACACCCTTTTGTTTTAAAAGTAGCTCTCACTTGTTTGCCCTGCTGATAAGTGTATTTTTACACTTAATTTATATATGATTTAATTGTTAAATATTTTTTCGAGCAGATTTATGTGGGTATTTTGTTGTTTTTGTGTTTACAGTGAATTATGGAATTTTTTGGAGAAAAGAATAATTATTGAATTTATTTGGAGAAATAAATTAAAGAGAAAAGAATTGAGAAAGTTGAGAAGAAAATAGAAGAAACGTACAGAAGAGAAGAAGAGAAAGAATGAACAGTGTTGGGTTTCTTATTGGGCTTTAAAAGTCAGCGCTTAATTTAGCGCTAATGAGGAGAGGAAGAAGAGCTAACGCGCATAATTGAAGATTTGAAAATTCGAGTTGAAGGCGCGCCCGCGCCGTTCTTAGAGCACCCGCCCTGTAGCTGTTTGGAAAGTTTTATTATTTCGGATAATTTTTATGGGCTTGTTTTTGTGGGCTTTTGCTGAGCGATATAAAAGAGATTCTTTGTCAGACAACTTGGGAAGAGCCGCCACAATATTTTACACGCACATCAGAGAATTGATTGTGATTGGCTGAGGATTTTTCTGGAGCTTAACTTGAAGAACGAAGACGGAGTTCGATAGTCCGGACACGGCATCGACGACAGATTTGTTTCTTTTATCTTTATTTATTTAATTCTGAACATGTTTGGATTTATTATTTATTGTTTTCAGAATTTTATTATGAACTAATTTTTATAGTCTAGAGGTTGGATGGAACCTGGTGTAGACGCTTTCATGCATTCTTGATTTTATTGAATTGAATTTCTTCTAGATTAATTGTTTTTTCTAGAATTGATTGTCTTTTCAATTATCTGATCAATAATTGATTTGTTATATTTATTTGAAATTATTGTTCGGGAGAGGGGATTTTGAATAGGACATTAGAACTACACTGTTAATTATTTATACAGCTCGGGAGAGTGTATGATTTTAACAGAGCTTTTAAAAAGAACATTGTTTTGTGATACATCACTGCGATAAATTCTTAATAGGGATATTGAAATGTAATTGTAGTTGATAAACATTATTTGTTGCTCGGGAAAGGAAAATAATAAACGTAAGTGTTCTTGGCTATTAATTGACTGAAATTCATGAAGATTAATTAATTAGGATTGACTGTTGTTGAAACCAGGTGAAATCTATACCTCTAGACCATTTTTCTCTGATTGATTTTAATCTAAAAGTTGTGTGCGTGATATCAAAACTTCATTGATTATTTATTTTTATTGCAAAATTCTTGATTATTGATTTTCTAGATAAAGTTTAGACTATTTTAATTACAAGTACTAAATATTTTCATTTTACTCCCTGTGAGATCGATATCTGAATTATTCACTATATTAAAATTGACACTCATACGCTTGCGAGGAAATTTTACAACAAGTTTTTGGCGTCGTTGCCGGGAAGTAAATTTTGATTATTATTTAGTCTTGTTACCAATTAGTCTAGATTTTAATTTAGAGTTTTTTTTTTTATTTTTTTTAGTTACTAATTAATTTCTTCTTATCTTTTAATTGCAGTTTATGCGACGATCTCAAAGTGCTAATTCTCTACTGTTTGATCCGGAGATCGAGCGCACTGCACGTGCTTTAAGACGAGGTAGAAGAGAAGAAATTGAAAGAATGGCTGAACAAGAAGAAAATCAAGCTCCCCTAGTGCCAATTAGAGATCACTTCAGACCGATGATCCAGGCTCATTATTCTGGAATCGCTCGAGGAACTATCAATGCAAACAATTTTGAGCTGAAGCCTGCATTGATAAACATGGTTCAATCGAACCAATTTAATGGGAGTGCCACAGCTGATCCTCATCTGCATCTCAGGACCTTCTTAGAAATTACTGATACGGTAAAATTTAATGGTGTTCCTGAAGATATTATACGCTTACGCTTGTTTCCGTTTTCTCTCAGGGATCAAGCCAGAAGTTGGTTGCAATCACTGCCGCTTGGAAGCATCACTACTTGGGAGGTGATGGCAGAAAAATTTCTTGCAAAATATTTTCCTCCTGCCAAAACCAACCAACTGAAGATCGAGATCAGCACCTTCCGGCAGATGGACACTGAACAGTTATATGAGGCGTGGGAAAGGTATAAAGAATTATTAAGACGTTGTCCTAACCACAATTTTGCAGATTGGGACAGATCGAGTGGTTTTACAATGGACTGAATGCGCCTACAAGGATGAATGTCGATTCTGCTGCTGGAGGTACTATATTTGCGAAGGATCATGTTCAGACTTATGATATGTTAGAGCAGATGACGGTCAACAGCTTTCAATGGCCATCTGAGCGTGTGGGAGTCAAGAAGCCAGCTGGAGTGTATGCAGTGGATCCTCTCACATCCATCACTGCTCAATTATCTGCACTGACTACACAGGTAGCTTCTTTGAATAAAATTAATGTTGCAGATTCCATTGGAGTTGAAGGATCACTTAACCCAGAGGAAGTTAATTATATCCATCCTAATGGCTACCGAGGTTATGGAGCATACAGAGGTAATTCTATTCCCAATACTTTTCACCCTAATTTGCGAAATAATGAAAATTTTTCATATGCTAACAATACTAATAAGGGTGATGGTAAGTTGTCTTTGGAGGATGTGATTAGTACCTTTGTGCAGGAATCGGGTAAGAGGATGGCGAGAACTGAGTCTCGACTTGACAGTTTGGAGACGCACATGGCCAACATGGGCGCAGTGTTGCAATCCATGGAGACTAGTATTGGGCAGTTGGTGAACGCACTGAAGGACAACAATCGCGGCCAGTTCCCTAGCAATACTGAGGTGAATCCCAAGGAGCAATGCAATGCCATCGAAGTGCGGAGTGCCAAAGACGTTGGAGTCCAAATTCCTACTGTTGCGGATAAGAAACTTGAAGAAAAAGTTGAGGAAAAAGAGAAAGAGCTTGAATCTGAGCCAAAACCGATGTACAAGCCTTCACTTCCATACCCGCAAAGGTTCAAGAAGAAAGCATTGGACGAGCAGTTCTCCAAGTTCTTTGAGATTTTCAAGAAAATTCACATCAACATCCCCTTTGCTGAAGCTTTGGAGCAAATGCCGAACTACACAAAATTCATCAAAGAGGCGATTTCCAAGAAAAGGAGACTTCAAGAGAACGAGGTAGTGAATTTAACGGAAGAGTGCAGTGCGGTGCTCCAAAATAAGATGCCACAAAAGCTTAAGGATCCAGGGAGTTTTACTATTCCTTGCACTATTGGCTCTTATTATTTTAATAATGCACTTTGCGATTTAGGAGCTAGCATTAATCTCATGCCTTTGTCTGTTTTCAGGAGCTTAGGACTTGGTGAGGTGAAGCCCACCATGATCGCGTTGCAGTTGGCTGATCGATCTATCACATATCCGCTTGGAATCATTGAAGATGTTTTGGTAAAAGTAGATAAATTTATTTTTCCAACGGATTTTGTTGTGTTAGATATGGAGGAGGATGCAAACATGCCCCTGATATTGGGGAGACCTTTCTTGGCCACTGCCGATGCCAAGATAGAGGTGAAGAGAGGTGCATTGTCGATGGGTGTGGACGGTGAGAGTGTAATTTTTAATATATTCATGAAGTCATCTAACACCCCTATTGAAAAATTAAGCTTGATAGAGCCGGTTATAAAATTGGAAGGTCGTTCAAAAGACGACATTGCGGTTGATTTATCGAACGAGAGAGCGCCAAAACCACCAAAGAAGGCCACGAAAAAAGCAAAATTTAAAAGGCGGTTCGTGGAATTTATTTGGCGAGTGAAAGAGAAGGGGAAGATCTAACAGCGGTGAAAGTCGGGCTGACGACTTTAAACCAAGCGCTACTTGGGAGGCAGCCCAAGCATTTTTCTTTTATTTTAATTGCTTTTATTTTCAGTTTATTTAATTTTTTTTATTTAATTGTTTTTAGTTTTTTTTTTATTTTATTTTTCAAATTTTTTGAGCTTAATTTTTCTTAATTTTCAAAATTTTTCAGGCTCTAGAAATCTCAAAGTCGAGCAGACGGCGCGCCCGCCCCATTTATCTTAGCGCCCGCGCCTTACCTGGACGAAATTGGAGTTATTTTGCGACTTAAAGGCGCGCCCGCGCCACCTCTGCTGAGCGCCCGTGCTTACTTTGCGCCACACTAACTCAAGAACAGCGCTGCACCTAGCGCTATCGCGCAACTCAAGAATGCTCCATTAAGCGTTATCGCGCTCCCTCTACCGCTCAAATTTAAGCGCTATCACGCATCACTTTCAAGCGACAACAACCAACTCCATCAGCGCTACAACAAGCGCTATCGCGCCTCTCCATGCGCCATCCAGCCCCTCATCAGAGCTCCACCAAGAGCTAACGCGCATCCAGCCTCCCCATCTTCACTTCTCCTCATGCGCGATAGCGCCCTCCATCTGCTCTCACCCTAGCGCTATCGCGCGTCTCAGATCTCCATTAGCGCAGCAACCATGCGGGCAGCAACCCCTCCAACCAGCACAAACCACCAGCAGGTCCACCATTAGCGCGATTGCGCCTCTCCATGCGCCATCCAGCTCCTCATCAGCGCATCCTCATAGTGCAGATCACCACAACTCATGCTGCTACTCCACCATTCCAGCTGCTTAACCATGCGCAGATTTCAAGCGCAAGAAATCCTAATCTGAAGTTTTCCATGCGATAACAACCGTCCAAGCTGCACTCTACATTATGAGCGATCGAGTCTCATCAGCAGCCTTCTCTACACCATGTGCCAACTTATTCGTCAATGGCACCATTTCTGTGCATCCTCAAAGCTCCGGAACAGCGCATGATGCCTCGCACTCTTCCTTATTTTTCCATACATTAAGCGAGATATATTGTATTGCATGGTTTGCGTTTAAATTTTTGTGTTTTAAATCATGTGCATGTATTCTTTTCAGGTTGAATTGAACGTTCATGTCGTGCTCATCTCCAAATCACCTCTCAACTGGTTTTGAGATTGCGAGTTATTTTAGTGGAAATGATGATGACGCCGAGTCCTGATGCTCGGTGTCGAAGGTATGAGTTCCTTGTTCTTTTTATTGGTTTTTAATCATTAGGGACAATGATTACATTAAGTTTGGGGGGGTGAATCAATGTTTGATTTAGTTGTTTGGTTGAAAGTTGAGTTTTGAATTTCATAGATAAAATTTTTGTTGAGTGTAGTTGTTTTTGGTTGAGTTGAGTTGAATTTAAAAGAAGTTGAGAAATATTGGATGCATGGCTAATGAAAAATATTTTTGTGCTATAACTGAAATCCATGATTGTCTACCTATCTGACAAATATTTTTGAAAATATGGAACCAATTAGATGAACAATTTCCTATATACTCTGTGATTAATACTTGAATCTGATTTTTGAGACATACAGGCATTGTTTGAAATTTTTGGGCCTAATTTTCATTGAATTTATCTTTAGATGCCTAATTGAGCCTACACTTGTATATTAGTACATTGAGGTACGAGAAAATCTGAATTTTTTGTGAAAATCATCGTTAACTGCTGATGATTATTTTTTCTGCACTGATTGAAATTTGCATGATTTAATTGTGGATTGAGACTTGTCTAGAACTAGTTCGAACACTCTTCGAGGCGAAATACGAGCAAAACTGAGATTAGGAATGATTTAGGCAATTTTTTTGAATTCGTTTGAGCCTTTCAAGCTACCTATTAATATGTTATCCCCAGTACCTTGTTGAGTTTTATTGAAAATCGAATGGCATGCGTGTAAAAGTGTGATTAAACCCCCCATTCATCATTATTTCAAGGTCCTACATTGACTACCTAAATAGCCTATACACTAATTCCTACCTTTAAGGGAGTAATTTGAATGCTAAAATGTTTATGATCCTAGTTTTATTTGTGACAAAAAGGATTGGTGTGGTAGATGAATTGAAAAGATGAAAAGAGGTATTAGAAAAAAGAGTTGAAAAATGTGGTTGAAAAAGTTGTGAAAGAAAGAAAAAAATTTGTGAGAGAGTTGTGAAAAAGTTGAGAAATGAAATGAAGAGAAATAGAAGTAGAATTGTGAATGAAAAAGGAGTCGTAATTGACCATAAAATTATAAATTACTCCTTATTTTTGAATTCTTATCCTTCATTTGTAGCCATGAGACAGACCTTACATTATAAGCCAATTAAGTCCTATTGACCGAGTCTCAGTTGCCCAATATACTAGTGGAGAAGAGTTGCAAGAATTTAGCCTATGGACTGTTGATTGATGCTTTTAATGATTATGAATTTTGATCGAAACACGCACACAAAATTATTCTTTGCATTTACCTAATTGTGAGTGTTTTTGATTCAATATCTTATATTTGATCCTATGCTATCCTTGAAAAGTTCTCATGATCTATGAATGTTTGAATTGAACTTGGAGAAGGGTGTTTTGAACTTGAGTTGCGGAGATTGTGAGTTTATGCGGTTATTATTTTGTGATTGGCTGAAACTTTCAAGTGTTAGTAGGTTGGATGAGATTGGATTTGATATTTTTTTGAAATCATTGCTGAGGCCATTGCTCCATAATATTTCTTGACTATTCTTGTTGGTTTTTGAGAGAATGAGTTTTTGGTATTTAATAATTTTGCTCGGGACTAGCAAAAGTCTAAGTTTGGGGGTATTTGATAAGTGTATTTTATACACATAATTTATATATGATTTAATTGTTAAATATTTGTTTCGAGCAGATTTATGTGGGTATTTTGTTGTTTTTGTGTTTACATTGAATTATGAAATTTTGTGGAGAAAAGAATAATTATTGAATTTATTTGGAGAAATAAATTAAAGAGAAAAGAATTGAGAAAGTTGAGAAGAAAATAGAAGAAACGTACAGAAGAGAAGAAGAGAAAGAATGAACAGTGTTGGGTTTCTTATTGGGCTTTAAAAGTCAGCGCTTAATTTAGCGCTAATGAGGAGAGGAAGAAGAGTTAACGCGCATAATTGAAGATTTGAAAATTCGAGTTGAAGGCGCGCCCGCGCCGTTCTTAGAGCGCCCGCCCTGTAGCTGTTTGGAAAGTTTTATTATTTCGGGTAATTTTTATGGGCTTGTTTTTGTGGGCTTTTGCTGAGCGATATAAAAGAGATTCTTTGTCAGACAACTTGGGAAGAGCCGCCACAATATTTTACACGCACATCAGAGAATTGATCGTGATTGGCTGAGGATTTTTCTGGAGCTTAACTTGAAGAACGAAGACGGAGTTCGATAGTCCGGACACGGCGTCGACGACAGATTTGTTTCTTTTATCTTTATTTATTTAATTCTGAACATGTTTGGATTTATTATTTATTGTTTTCAGAATTTTATTATGAACTAATTTTTATAGTTTAGAGGTTGGATGGAACCTGTTGTAGACGCTTTCATGCATTCTTGATTTTATTGAATTGAATTTCTTCTAGATTAATTGTTTTTTCTAGAATTGATTGTCTTTTCAATTATCTGATCAATAATTGATTTGTTATATTTATTTGAAATCATTGCTCGGGAGAGGGGATTTTGAATAGGACATTAGAACTACACTGTTAATTATTTATACAGCTCGGGAGAGTGTATGATTTTAACAGAGCTTTTAAAAAGAACATTGTTTTGTGATAGATCACTACGATAAATTCTTAATAAGGATATTGGAATGTAATTGTAGTTGATAAACATTATTTGTTGCTCGGGAGAGGGAAATAATAAACGTAAGTGTTCTTGGCTATTAATTGACTGAAATTCATGAAGATTAATTAATTAGGATTGACTGTTGTTGAAACCAGGTGAAATCTATACCTCTAGACCATTTTTCTCTGATTGATTTTAATCTAAAAGTTGTGTGCGTGATATCAAAACTTCATTGATTATTTATTTTTATTGCAAAATTCTTGATTATTGATTTTCTAGATAAAGTTTAGACTATTTTAATTACAAGTACTAAATATTTTCATTTTACTCCCTGTGGGATCGATATCTGAATTATTCACTATATTAAAACTTGACACTCGTACGCTTGCGAGGAAATTTTACAACACCTGCTGACAAGCCGAACAAACTCTATTCTTTTTAAAATATCCTTTGGGTAGGCCAAGAACCAAATCATGTTTACTCAGATGTTTAATGGATTTAAAATTCAAATGATTCAGCCGCTTATGCCATAACCAATGCTTATCACTTTGAGCAACAAAATAAGTAGGAACCGATGGTTGTTCACATTGCTAATTTAGCCTATATGTGTTTTGTTCTCTTAGTCCAGTTAACATGATTTCACCATTACTAGATTTGATTGTTCAAGAGTGCTTGTGAAATTCAAGAGTGTGACCATTATCACATAATTGGCGGATGCTGATCAGGTTATAGCATAGATTATCAACAAGCAATAAGTCATTAATAATGATATTACCATGGGTAATCTTACCCTTACCCACGATCTTATCCTTTGAATTATCTCCAAAAATTATTTTAGGTCCTTTGTATTGGATGATTTCGGATAATAGCTCTTTGTTTCCAGTCATGTGCCTGGAGCATCCACTATCAAGATACCAAGTTGTCTTTTCTATCGGTTTGTTCTTCTCGACTGATTTTACTGAAAGTATCTGCAAAAAAGAAATATAACTATGGTACCCTTATCTATTTGGGTCCGAACTGGATTAGTCCTTTTGGGACCCACACTTGAATCACCCTTACGGTTTTACCCGTACAAAGTGAGTCGGTGAGGTGCATGATGTGTGTATGTGTGTGGTCTAGATTTTACTGTGTGCTGTTTGAACTTCTGATCTTTGTTGTCCAATCTGTACCATTTTTGAACAGGTCTACAATTGAAGTACCGGTTCTGTGTCACCTGATGATTCCTGTACTTGGATTGACTTGGTCCAAAACTTGACTGCTTAAAATTAGATTGGTTTCCCTTTCTTTGTTCATTTAGTCTAGATTCGCCTTGTGTCTCTCCTTTCCTTGGATTCTGAGGTTCTACATATCCCAGTCCTTTATGCCTAGCCTTGTTCTCATAACGAATCGATTGTCCACAATTGATCTCGGGTTCATTATGTTCATATATCTTACTAGATCGAACAAATCTTATTTCATTAGGATCGTTCCTACTAGAATACTATTGAGTGCCTTCCTTAGTAAGGATACATTCATTTGAGCCATATCCAAGGCTGGTTTTATATCGTGTCTGTTTCTGGTTCTCATGTATCTTACCCAATGAGGTAGAACCATTATTCCGAGAGTTGATTGTTTTAAGCAACTTTCGATTTTCATTCAAAGTGGCTTGTAATACTCGTCTCAACTGCTAGCAGATTTAGCTTAGTCTTTAGACCGTCAAGTTCCTTTCGCTGTAACTGTGACGCCTAAAATCCAATTTACTAGATTACATTCATTAATTTAATAAATATTAGGATTATTATTTGTAGGTTTAATTGATTTAAATTCTTTATTTGAATTATGTGCTAATAAAATATTTTTATTATTTATTCAATGATTTTATTGTACTAACTATTTAATTAATGTTTTAATAGTTTAAGTTTATTTGTCAAAATGATTTTTATTGTGCAACTTAATTGATTTAATATTTTAAAAGTTTAAGCTTGCATATTTAAATGATTATAATTGTTTAGTTTATTCATTTAAAAGATTTTAACTGTTTAGCTTATTTGTTTAAATAATTTTGAGTGTCCAACTTGTTTATTTTAAATAGCCTTAGTTTAGCGGTTAGTATTTTATATTATTTTAAATGTCTAGCTTATTTATTTAAATCCTTTTTAATTGTCCAAATCATTTTTTTTAAAGATTTTTATTTTCGCTTGTTTATTTATTTAAATTGCTTTTAAAAGTTTGTCTAGTTTGTTTAAATTATTTTAAATCACTCTGCTTGAGATTTAACTATTTTACTCGTTGTCGTGACATCGAAATATTTAAGGTGTTTAAATTCTTGGATTTTTAGGATTGTGTTTTATTTAGAGCAATTTAATTTATAGTCCTAGTTGTCTATTGGTGTAGCACTTTTTCTCCAAGCACTCACACACTCACAATTATATACATACACCTATACTTACACCCTCAACCTTATCCTTAGACTTAAAGTAAACCCTAGCCTCCCAACACTTACACCCTCATTTCACTCTCAACTCACGCAATACACACACATACACACACACACACACACTCAAGGGATCGCTCATTTCTTCCCCTGTTCTTCAAAGAAGATCCCTCAGTTCTTCTTCTTCACGGAGCTCCTCCATTTTTCTTCATTTTTTGGGCGCAACATCTCATTAGCTAGCTGGTTGAGATTTCCCCTATCCTTGAGCTCGATTTCAGCTCATTCGAGCAACACTATTTCCATCCTTCGATCGGCCGCAACAAGTTCTTGCTTCTTTCGATTTTTCTTTTCTTAGCAAGGAAATAAAATGAGCTCTTTTCTCACCATTTCAGAGTATTATGTAGTGTGTTCCATTGTGTAATTGCATTTCATTTTTCAGTTAGTTCATGCCCTATTTGAGGGAAATGGAATCGGCCTTAGCTCATTTGAGCTGACGTTCCTTTCGAGTTCTTAGCTAGGCAAGATGTGGTTCCTTCCTCTCCCTGTAGATTAGTGAATATTTGTATGTGGCATCCCTTTGAGGAGTTTTCGATATATCTATACATACATGCCCTGTTTTCGACCCTCATTCCCTTGGCGATTTATTGTGCATTTCATATTTTATGCTTGAGGATTATTGTTGCCATGAAATTGTGTTGTTGAAGATTGAAATGAGTTAATGTTTCGGATTCAAAAATTTCTAGAAATTCTTTTATGGTTTGATTCGAAAAATTTTCTTTAAAATGTTGCTTTTATTGTGTTCGAATGCTTGTGCTTGTTGGGACGGTTGCTTGGTGATTTATGGGTGGAATTGTAGTCCACATGGTAGTGTTTAGGATGGCTCGAAGTCGGTTTGTAGGATGGATTGTTGGGACTTTCGAATTTAAGGGCAAGGATGGGTTCGGCTTCGAGGTTGGCGGGGGCTGCTTTTGATGCCGAGTTTAGGAAGGTTTGAGGGGCTATTTTAGTGTCGAAAATGGGTCTAATGCATTGGTCTTGGTCCTAGTATATTAGCTAGAAACATGGGAGTTTTCATAGCTATGTTTGGGGTTCATTACAAGAAGTTGGTTTGAGCAGATTTTTCTGCTAAGTGTGGGCTGCCCGGAAACGTATTTTAAAGCAGGGTTAAAATCATGATTAGACCATGGGCTCGGGTCTGGAATTAGGCCAAGATGTTAGGAAAACGTCGATTCAAGTGGAAATTTATTCGGTTAAGATTCGGTTGAGTTCTAGATTTTTGAATGTTAGGTGCGTGCAGAATTTTTAAGCTAAGGAGGCCGCTGCCCGGAAATCGTACTTTTGAAAAATGATCGCTTAGGAAATAAATCCCGAGGTTGATTTTTTGGCTTAGTTCTAAGTGTCATGGAGTCGTGCTTTCAAGCGGAACCTCTTTTGATTAAGAATCGAGCAAGTTATTAATTTTAAGGGCAAACCGCTCGAATTTGTCGTAAGGGCAATTTATGGGTTAAATTCTCCATCCTTTGGTTTATTTCCTAAATCACCATACCGATCATCCATGTGTGAGTCATATGCATGATTATTGTTTAACATTTACATGTACGTCATATTTACATATGCATGCTAAGTCCCATATTCAAGAAGGAAAGAAAATATTTTGAACAAACTGAGATGGTTGTGACTACATTTATTCATGTGTATGTGTGGGGCTGGGAGACGTTTTGGCCTCCCTTACCAAATCATTATGTGTTTCCTTACCTTAGGATGTGTTCATGTGGAGCCAGAGCTATTATGGTCTCCCTTACCAATATAGGGCAAGATCGGGTTGGATTTCATTTTGACCTCCTTTCGGTATTCTGCACTATAACCATGATCATGATCGAAATCACAGAGTCACAATCAAGGATCTAAGTTCACAGTTACAGATTCAGATATAGTTTATGCAGTTTCATTGATTATAAATGACTTAGCCATGCATATGTTATATTCATGTTCTCTCATTTTAGAAGTACATTTTATTCAAATTAAGGGCACAAAGTATTTTATTATCAAGCTATTTTTAATTTGTGTGTTCTTGTATTTACGTAGTACTCGTTATCCCCCCCATATTCTTGCTGAGTCTTTTATACTCACTACACTCATTGTTTTCAAGTGAGGAGTATTTCATTGAGACCGAGGGGCAAGACTATCGAGTGTACTGCGTTGCAGGCACGACACATCCCTCTGACCATGCTAGTATTCCGCAAGAGATTATTTTAGCACTTTAAAGTCTTTATTTTTGTTGATTGGATAAAATATATTGTAAGGATTTATAGATTTATTTGTGGTCATGTAAGTATGTAGTTGCTTAATCTTTGGTGATTCGAAATGTCGAATCTTTTTCCCATTTCTCGTTCCTTTATCGGTCTAGTTATTTAGTGTCGTTGTTTGCATTTTAATTTGCTGTCTGTGCATGACAGGAGGGTTTGAATATTTTTAGAGGGGTAATGCCGAAAAATTTCAAAAACCCGCATTTTATTTAGTTATTATTTAGTAGAGGTCAGGGTTGTTTCAGTTGGTATAAGAGCATGGTTCTGTTTTGGGTTGTGCCTACTGCCGGTTGCAAGAAACTCGAGAAATCTCGCCTCAAAGTCTGTAAGTTTTAATGAATTTTATATGGTAGTCGTAATTGATTTATTACTTTAAATGTTTTGATGTCACCTTATTTTTAAAAATATTTTCAAAACTAGATGATTAATTTGCTTAAGTGTTTATTTTAGTGTTTATGTTTGTTTAAAACTACTTTTATAATTTAAAGTGTATTATTTGACTGTTTATTTTTATAGCATGCGGTTCTATGTTAAACGGAATTGATGTACCAATATTCCTTCCAGTTTTGGGCAGTACGTGGATGTTAATTGAGTTATTAGGTAGTGTTAACAATTTTGATGAGATTGTAGGAGTTTGATGGGAAATATTAAACTTGTGTATTAGGAGGTATTAATTGTGTGTTACTATTGTAAGTTATTTTCTTATATTGGACTTTAGTCGGATTCAACTAAGTGCATAGTAGTTTAAAAAATTGATAAGGCATATGTTTTGGTCTGTTAAGTTAAGGAATCAAAGACGTGCGAATACTTGGTATATGTACTCTGTTTATATTATTATGGACAGTTTGAGTTTTTCTTTTGTTATTTGGGCAAATATAATTTTTGGAATTAGTGAGTCGGTTACCATGAGCCTTTCGATTTTATGAACTATTATTCCGATCAGTATTTTCTTTTTCTTCTTTTGTGCTCAAATCCGTTGCAATATATACTTTTGAGTATCCGAAATTTCTTTGCACTTCCTTTGAGCATTTATGGATTCGTATGACATTAATCAGCGTTGAATTCTGCCACTTTGACATTGGTTGAACATCTTAATAAATCTTTTTTATATTTCACACTTCTTGAAAATTTTCTTCGATTCTAGAGCCACTTGTTGATGTGAGTAAAATCCACTGTCTTTCTTTTTTGTAATCTACTTATGTTGTGTAGCTGACATCTGATTTTATTTTGAGATCGTTGTTTCCCCTGATTATTAACTTGTGTGAATTTCTCTCGAATGAAGTCACACCGATTGCTCTTAATTATGCTTTACTTGTTTGAGCATGATTTCATTACTCATGGATGAATGATCACGAGATTTGTATCTTGTTTGGATCATATTCATTATTAATGGAGCCTTTAATATTATTCATTCACCCCTAGAATTGAATTATGAGTAAATTATTTTCACTTATCTAGATTTTTATTTTCTGCTCGTTTGTTTGTAATGCTTGCATTATTTCATTTCATATGAAGCAGCATTACTTGTATGTCTGTTTCCTTCCTGATCCATCATGTTGAATTATTTGAGTGGATCATAGTTTGAAATTATCATTTCTATTCTTGTGTAGAGGATCGACTCGTAACCGCTTAGTATGTGTTTAGACCGTTGGAATTTAGTATTGGTACTAGATAAAACCCTAAGTTATCGTTGTGTTCTGAGGAATGACGACTATAAATTATATCTGGTTCTAGCGAGTAGACTACTAGTTAGTAAATTAATTGAATGAGTTATTTTGATTTTGAATGAGATCGTTAAGAGTAAACAGATGATTTTGGTAAGCTGAATGGGTGAACAGTTACGATATAGGAAATAGAGTTGTCCCTAGACACTTTTGGGTACGTTATATTAGCATTCTAAGATTTTGTGAATGTCAACCGGTAAGACTAATTCACCAAATATGGGTACAGAATGATGAATAGAATATTCAGGTAGTTTTCTGGATAAGTTGTATATTTAGCCATTAGCGAAATACTAAGGTACTAGAGGAATACTGAGAAAGATTATACGATCGGGTTACGAACTCTGCTAGAGGTGCCCAATTGTATACTAATTATTATGTTCTTGAAATTTGAATTCAGGTTGTACATATAATAAATTTGAGAATTCTTGGATTTTCAGATTTACTGCTAAGTTGAACTAGGGATTTGAGGTATTTCTTCATACGATAGGTAAGAATTGTTTGGTACTTAGAGACCATCTAATCCAATAAATTGATAATAGCTCGTGGTAATTTGACTTGTAGTGTAATTAGGGATTTATTAGTCGTTGCGTAAGGGATTGAACATAAGCCCAATATCATTAAGTGTAGCACTACTAATAAGTGGCGTAGACTTTTAGAATTTCAAATTGGATGTTAGGTTGGTCTTGAAGATATCAATGTTCCGTAATATTAACGATTTGGGAATATAAGGGAATTAACTCGTTTTGTCGGTCCTTATGTGGTTGTTGTGGTAGTATGGGTCATATTCATACCTTATTTCGAGGTCTAACAAAAGTAGAATTGTACAGTCCCATTGCTATCCTATTAAGAAGAGTTTAGTGTTTAGTTGCTAAGTATTTTGTAGACTTGTTGAATTCTCAAGAGCTCAAGTTCTAGATTATATGAGTTAAGTTTTTCTGGTGAATAGAGATTAATCATAGTTTCATTGTTAGAAAGACTTTAAGTTATGAGAAAGGTCGACATAAATTATTTATTGGTTTTACGGATATTTATTGATTGAAGTTGCGATCAAGGATTTAAGGTTATCGAACTAAGACAGGTATCAGATATTTTAGGAGTTTAGGTGGCGAATTAAAACTCTTACAGTCACATGAGAACAGTGATTAGAAATTTCTCTTAGGCTACAAACATTTGGGGATAAATAGGAATTTGCAAACTTATTTTGCAGTAGGAGTTAGTTAGCTCCCTGTTTGGTAGGTGTTGATAAGCATCAGAGTGCGCAGCAAAAGTTGATTTGGGCCAACTCATGTGAGTGCAAAGTTGGAATTTAGTGTTGATCTGGTCTAAGGTATTCGAACCTAGTTAGTAAGTCTTGAATTTCGAGGACGAAATTCCATTTAAGGGGGAAAGAATTGTGACGCCTAAAATCCAATTTACTAGATTACATGCATTAATTTAATAAATATTAGGATTATTATTTGTAGGTTTAATTGATTTAAATTCTTTATTTGAATTATGTGCTAATAAAATATTTTTATGATTTATTCAATGATTTTATTGTACTAACTATTTAATTAATGTTTTAATAGTTTAAGTTTATTTGTCAAAATGATTTTTATTGTGCAACTTAATTGATTTAATATTTTAATAGTTTGAGCTTGCATATTTAAATGATTATAATTGTTTAGTTCATTCATTTAAAATTTTTTAGCAGTTTAGCTTGTTTGTTTAAATAATTTTGAGTGTCCAACTTGTTTATTTTAAATAGCCTTAGTTTAGCGGTTAGTATTTTATATTATTTTAAATGTCTAGCTTATTTATTTAAATCCTTTTTAATTGTCCAAATCATTTTTTTTAAAGATTTTTATTTTCTCTTGTGTATTTATTTAAATTGCTTTTAAACTTTTGTCTAGTTTGTTTAAATTATTTTAAATCACTCTGCTTGAGATTTAAGTATTTTACTCGTTGCCGTGACATCGAAATATTTAAGGTGTTTAAGTTCTTGAATTTTCAGGCTTGTGTTTTATTTAGTGCAATTTAATTTATAGTCCTAGTTGTCTATTGGTGTAGCATTTTTTATCAAATCACTCATACACTCACAATTATATACATACACCTATACTTACACACTCAATCTTATCCTTAGACTTAAAGTAAACCCTAGCCTCCCAACACTTACGCCCTCATTTTACCCTCAACTCATGCAATACACACACACACACACACACACTCAAGGGATCGCTCATTTCTTCCCCTGTTCTTCAAAGAAGATCCCTCGGTTCTTCTTCTTCTTAACGGAGCTCCTCCATTTTTCTTCATTTTTCGGGCGCAACATCTCAGTAGCTAGCTGGTCGAGATTTCCCCTATCCTTGAGCTCGATTTAAGCTCATTCGAGCAACACTATTTCCATCCTTCGATCGGCCGCAGCAAGTTCTTGCCTCTTTCGATTTTCCTTTTCTTAGCAAGGCAAGAAAATGAGCTCTTTTCTCAACATTTCAGAGTATTATGTAGTGTGTTCCATTGTGTAATTGCATTTCATTTTTCAGATAGTTCATGCCATGTTTGAAGGAAATGGAATCGGCCTTAGCTCATTTGAGCTGTCGTTCCTTTCGAGTTCTTAGCTAGGCAAGATGTGGTTCCTTCCTCTCCCCTGTAAATTAGTGAATATTTGTGTGTGGCATCCCTTTGAGGAGTTTTCGATATATCTATACATATATGCCCTGTTTTCGGCCCTCATTCCCTTGGCGATTTATTGTGCATTTCGTATTTTATGCTGAGGATTATTGTTGCCCTGAAATTGTGTTGTTGAAGATTGAAATGAGTTAATGTTTTGGATTCAAAAATTTCCAGAAATTCTTTTATGGTTTGGTTCGAAAAAATTTCCTTAAAATGTTTCTTGGATTGTGTTCGAATGCTTGTGATTGTTGGGACGGTTTCTTGGCGATTTAGGAGCTACCATGGGTGGAATTGTAGTCCACATGGTAGTGTTTAGGATGGCTCGAAGTCGGTTTGTAGGATGGATTGTTGGGACTTTTGAATTTGAGGGCAAGGATGGGCTCGGCTTCGAGGTTGGTGGGGGCTGCTTCTGATGCCGAGTATAGGAAGGTTTGAGGGGCTGTTGTAGTGTCGGAAATGGGTCTAATGCATTGGTCTTGGTCCTAGTCTATTATCTAGAAACATGGGAGTTGTCATAGCTAAGTTTGGGGTTCGTTACAAGAAGTAGGTTTGAGCAGATTTTTCTGCTAAGTGTGGGCTGCCCGGAAACGTATTTTAAAGAAGGGTTAAAATCATGATTAGACCATGGGCTCGGGTTTGGAATTAGGCCAAGATGTTAGGAAAACGTCGGTTCAAGCGGGAATTAATTCGGTTAAGTTTCGGTTGAGTTCTAGATTTTTGAATGTTAGGTGCGAGCAGAATTTTTAAGCTAAGGGGGCTGCAGCCCGGAAATGATATTTTTGAAAAATGATCGCTTAGGAAATAAATCCCGAAGTTGATTTCCTGGCTTAGTTATAAGTTTCATGGAGTCGTGGTTTCAAGCGAAACCCCTTTTGAATAATAATCGAGCAAGTTATTAATTTTAAGGGCAAACCGCTCGAATTTGTCGTAAGTGCAATTTATGGGTTAAATTCTCCATCCTTTGGTATAGTTCCTAAATCATCATCCCGATCATCCATGTGTGAGTCATATGCATGATTATTGTTTAACATTTACATGTACGTCATATTTACATATGCATGCTAAGTCCCATATTCAAGAAGGAAAGAAAATATTTTGAACGAAGTAAGATAGTTGTGACTACATTTATTCATGTGTATATGTGGGGCTGGTAGACGTTTTGGCCTCCCTTACCAAATCATTATGGGTTTACTTACCTTAACATGTGTTTGTGTGGGGCCAGAGCTATTCTGGTCTCCCTTACCAATATAGGGCAAGATCGGGTTGGGTTTCATTTCGACCTCCTTGCGGCTTTGTGCACTATAGCCATTATCATGATCGAAATCACAGAGTCACGATCAAGGATCTAAGTTCACAGTTACAGTTACAGATTCAGATATAGTTTATGCAGTTTCATTGATTATAAATGACTTAGCCATGCATATGTTATATTTATGTTCTCTCATTTTAGAAGTACATTTTATTCAAATTAAGGGCACAAAGTATTTTATTATCAAGATATTTTTAATTTGTGTGTTCTTGTATTTACGTAGTACTCGTTATCCCCCCCATTGCTGAGTCATTTAGACTCACAATACTCATTGTTTTCAAGTGAGGAGTATTTCATTGAGACCGAGGGTCAAGACAATCGAGTGGACTGCGTTGCAGGCTCGGGACATCCCTCTGACCATTCTAGTCTTCCACAAGAGATTATTTTAGCACTTTAAAGTCCTTCCTTTTGTTGATTGGATAAATTATATTGTAAGGATTTATATATTTATTTGTGGTCATGTAAGTATGTAGTTTCTTAATCTTTGGTGTTTCGAAATGTCGAATCTTTTCCCCGTTACTCGTTCCTTTATCGGTCTAGTTATTTAGTGTTGTCTTTGACAGGCGGGTTTGAATATTTTTAGAGGGGTCATGCCGAAAAATTTCGAAAACCCGCATTTTATTTAGTTATTATTTAGTAGAGGTCAGGGTCGTTTGAGTAACAGTTAGATTATCTTGACTTATCAATAAGACTTGCTTTTTCTGTTTTCACTTCTCGAATAAAACATAAAGCTTCTTGTGCTCAACAACCATATCGTTAAGTGATTGAACAAGTTCCTCTTGTGTAAATTCAGAAGAGTTAAAATAAAATACCTCAGTATCTTCTTCCTCATTCTGAGAGTCAGGCATAAGACATTGAACCTGCTCTTCTTTACTTTCCTTGGATGAGCTATCTGTGTGAGATGATTCTGATTATGTTTCTGCCCATTTGCTTTTTCCTTCATCTGCAACTGGTACTCTTTGTTCTTTCTTCTTTCTGAACGTTCTTCTTCCTTATTTTCCTTCCTTCTTCTCATATTGCAACTTTTTCTCATCATTCTTGGGCATAGTGCATTCTGAAATGAAGTGGTCTTTCTTGCCACAGTTAAAACACGCAGGACCCTCCTCTGTATGTTCTTGTTTGTAATAAGGTTTGTTAAACTTTGTTTTATTCTTATGCATAAACTTACTGAACCTTTTTATGAAGAGGGACATTGCTTCACTACTCATCTGCTCAGCTGTCTTCTTTGCTGATGCTTCCTCAGTCGGTTGAGGTGAGATAGTTGATGTCAATGCCTTGGTGGGTTTCGAGACAGATGGTTCTTCCTCTTTTCTAATTCCGAGTTCAAACTCGTATGACTTGTGATCTGCAAATAGATCATGAAGCTCTAATTTGTTTAGATCTTTTGATTCTCTCATGAGTACGGTCTTGACGTCCCATTCTCTAGGCAGTGCTTGCATAACCTTCAAGGAAATTTCACCATTAGTGTATATTTTACCAAGAGAAATAAGTTCACAAACAATATTACTAAATCTTTCATCAAACTCAGCCATGGTTTCTCCTGGTTTCATTTTGGCATTGACAAACTTTTGAATGGCTACGGTGTGTTTGTTCTTTGGTTTGATCATTTCCTTCGCACAGTTGAGTAAGCTTCTCCCAGATTTCCTTGGCGGTAGAACATGTCTTGATCTTGCTAAACATATTTTTGTCCAACGTCTTGTACAGTATATCTTTAGCAACGTTATCAAGATTTGATTTTTTCTTGTCCTCAGTGCTCCATTCTGCTCTGAGTTTCTCAACCATCTGTGGTTCGCCTCTTGATATGGCATTAGCAATATTGACTTTGAGAATCTTCATAGGTCCATCGGTGATGACGCACCACATATCATCATCTTGAGCAGAAAGATGTGCCTGCATATGTATTTTGCATTCATCATAATCTTCCTTTGAAAACATAGGAATTTTATTTAGGGAAGTCATGATGAATATCGACAGCTAAGAGAAAGAACCTCTCTAATACCACTTGTTGGGGATCGTGTGTGTGTGTAGAGGGATAAGGGGGGGGGGGTGAATACACACTTAGAGATTTTTATTTTAACAATACAGTGATTGAGAAAATGTTAGTCTACTCAACCGATTTTTCTTTTAACTTCCTAGATAAATTAGAACTACTAAAATAGTGCGGAAACCGTTCTCACTAAACTAGGTGATGAAGATGAAAAATAGTGTAATGTAGTGATGTAAATGAAAACAGATATGTTTATGGATGTTCGGAGATCAATCTCCTACGTCACGCCTTCTTCCTCACGGGAAGGATAAACTAGAAGACTTTTGTTATTACAACGTCTTGTAATACACCAGATCCAAGTCACGACTTATCAATCGCCTAAGATGCAACTCCTAGATTCACACTGATAAGATCTCAAGTTCTTATCAAACTTTTCTTCAGTTGATGATGATAAATGTCTAAGCTTGTTGAGAGCTTAGAATCTCAAATCCTTGTAACGATAAATGTTCTTCAAACAACAGTTTGGATCTGAGTAACCCTTGAGTAGATCTCTGGATAGATTATATGTGCTTTTGAACGAGAGTAGTGTCAAGTGCTCAAGTATGCAAATCTTTGTGAAGACGTCGTTCTTTTCTTCTTGGTGAGCTCTGATATTTTTATCAGTTTCTCCAACTTCTTTTACTTTTTGTAAACGGTAGGAAACCTCTTGATTGTCAGATATCATTCCTTGATTTGTGAAATGTGACTTTATCTTCTGAAGTATCTGTACTCGGAATGTCTTAAATTGCCTATTCAATGTGTCTCGGTATTAAATGCTATTTATGACTTTTCTTACTTTATCAGACGGCTCATTAAATTCTTTGTCCTTTGCATTTAAGTTGTCTTGTCAAATATCCGATACTGGGGATTCGTGACTTTTTGAATTCGGCAGATATTATAGCAACTTATGAACTCAGCCCAGATCAGTGGAGCTAGCAATAGTCGGTTGATGTGCTTAGCTCAGTTGATAGATAACGGTTGACATGCTTAGACCAGCTGATACTGCATATTCCAGTCGATATCTTCCATTGTCAGCTGATATGTTGAATTTGGTAGAATTTTCTTTGTCACCTGTTATACACGTAAACGGCGGCCGAACTATAACAATAAAGTGTTGCTTTGTTATTACCAAAAGTTAGGATTCAACACTTTTGGTAGGGTTTGATTTTTCTACTTCAAGGAAGCAGGGGTCACTCATGTTTTTTTGGTTTTTTGTGTGTTTTGGGTGTTGGAATGAGTCTTGGTATGATCTTTGAAGGTTGATTTGTGTTTGAAAATTTTAAAGCCTTCATGTTGGGTTCCTTGTGGCTATTTTTGAAAGTTTGAATTAATGAATTAAGGGTTGCCATAGATATGAGTTTTGAGCTCGTATTTGGTATATTTTATTGGTTTTTTGATAATGTTTGTAGTTGGTTTAGGGTCTGGTCGAGGGAAGGGTAGAAAAATCTACGGTTTGGTTGTTGAATGTTAGCGTAGTTATGTTGGTTCGGGTATTGAAAGGGGCTGGTCAAATCATGGACTTGTCCAGGGGCTAGGGCTGGTCCTAGGGAGGGTCCATGGTGTGCATGTAGGGGCTGGACTTAGGTTGGTTGAGATTAAGGGGTGCAAATGGTTGAATTGATCCTAGGTGAGTAGTGCAGATTTTTGATGTTCCTTTGATTTGCCTCTAGAGTTTGGTTCTGGTGGTTAGTTCATAGGTCTGGACAGGGTTTTTTTTCCATAATTCATGTCTAGGATGTGGTGAATGTGTCTGTTCAATTTGGGAGTAATTCGGTTAAGTTTTGGATAGGTTAAGGGTGAATGAAGTTAAGGTGGATGTGCAGATTTTTGGCTCATTCTGAGGGGCTGTCCGGGAATTGGTTCAGGTGACTGGTTTGGGTGGCGGGGGCTGTCTGGGGTCTAGTTCCAGGTAAAATATAGGATGTTAGGAGCATGTTGGTTCAAATTGAGAGAAATTTGGGTTAGTTTTGATCGAGTTAGGAGAGTTACAAGTCGAGATGGTTAGTGCAAAATTCTTTGAGCATAGTTTCTGTCCGGAAATCCATTTTGTTTGGGATGCTCGGGTTGGCATAGGAGGTCAAGGAATGATCCTTGGGTTAATTTAGAGTGTATAGAAGATTTCGGTTCAGTTTAGAAGCATTTCGGGCAAGGGATGACCGAGTTATGGGTTTTTCGGGTCCGGTGCTCGAATTGTGCAGCTTTTGAGAAAAATAGAAGTTGAGTGAGTTAAGTCCAAAGCTAGGGGCAGCCATTTAACCATTGTTTTTCCATAATCTAAAACTTGATTTCATCATCTAAAATTCGAGTATTTAATTTGTGTTATTTTCTTGATTTGGAGATTTAAAAGGTGTTATTTTTCTTTAAAGAAAGTTGATGGATGAGTTACTTAAAAGAAAATTTGAGGTTGAGTTAAAGTAAAAGTTTTGAATGAGGAAAGTTAATTGTGACGTTAGATGTGTAGGGACGGGCCGGGAGACGTCTTGGTTTCCCTACCACCCAGACGTGTAAGGAGGGGCGGGAAAAATATCGGTTTCCTTACCAACCAGACGTGTAAGGAAGGGGCGGGAGAAATTTTGGTTTCCTTACCAACCAGACGTGTAAGGAGGGGCCGGGAGAAATCTTGGTTCCCTTATCATAGAGGGGAAAATGTGGGGCCGGGAGAAATCTTTGCTTCCTTGCCGATTAGCCATTGATCAATCAAACAAAAGAGGATCACAATCAAGAATCTAAATTCACAGAGTAAAGTTTAAAGTTTAAGTTATGAAAGTTTATGTTTAAAAGCATGAGTGAAGTAAAAGTTTCAAGCGTGATTTTGAGTTAAAGTTGAGTGAGTTCATTGTATTTGATTTCTCTAAAGTTCTAAGTCTCGTCTACATTTAATTTCAAGCATTTTTTCGAGGAAAATTTCAAAGTATTTTGAGTACGGTTATTTTAAAGGGCGTGTGCATGTATTATATATCCCTCGATATTACATGTTTTATACTTGTTGAGCCTTTAGGCTCAATACATTCACTTGGTGTAGGTTAAACTTTCGATGAGATCGAGGGGCATGACTCTTGAGTGGAATACGATGCGGGCTTGGCACATCCCTCCGACCTCTGCTAGTCTTCCACAGAAGTTATTTAAACCTATAGTTTTGATGTATTTTATTTTGTATATTGGTTAGATGCAAATTTAATAACTTCTAGATCAGTTTTGTTGTTTGTTAAACTTTGGCATTCACAAATTTTGAACTATCTTCATTTCAGTTCTTGCTCGTTCATCATTTATATTGCTATCCCGTAGTTTCAATTTTTGTGGTGTTGTTCAGGCAGGTGGATCTTAAATGTTTTAAATAGGTCATGTCAAATTTATTTTTTTGAAAAATTCCGCATTATTTAAATATATTTTAAATATTAGAGGTTAGAGGATCGTTTCAGTTATTTTAGTTGACTTGGGTACCGGTTGTATTCCGTCGGTTGACTTGTTGAATCGTTTAATTTTTCGCTGGTTAATTAGGGGTGGAATAGGGTAGGGACCCGTACCGTAACCCTCCTACCCAATTTCCTTCCCGAAAAGAATCAATATCTTTTTTTCTCCCAATCCCGTACCCGACATATTTTGGGACCCGAATATTCGGGATCCTGTCGGATAGGGAGAGAAAATCCCGATTTTTGTCATTTTCAAGATTTCCTTAAAAAAACCAACAAAAATGTGATTATTTTATTAAAAAAAGAATTTTTAGAAATTTATATTTCTAAATAAAATAATATTCAATTTAAAATATATAATATTAAAATATTCAAGATAATATTTAATTTTTTGTCAAAATAAGAACATCATAATATGCATCGAATAATTATTAATAAAATGTTCGAATATAAATTACTAGATAAATTTTGTTAGATAGATTGTCATATTATATCTCTTCTTCTAGTATTTATTCTAATTAAATAATTATAATTATTAATTAATTAAACTATTGATTTAATTTTTTAAAAATATATACAAAAAACGTCATTTCGTTATTCTACTATTCAATCATTTCAACAATAAAATATTATGTGAATTAAATCCACAATTAATTTTTATATGGGTGGAAAAACAAAAATATTTAGCTCGATCTATTAATAAAATTATTAATAAGATATATTATAATATTATTCGGGACGGGTCGGAAATCCCGTCGGGCTAAGATTTTATTCCCGATCCCTCTTCTGATATTAATCGGGACGGGAGAAATCCCAAAAATTCGGGTCGAGAAAATGTTGGGTAGGGATGGATTCGTGATGGGAATGGGATGGGATTCGGGAAGAGTCGGGATTTCGAGAATATTTGTCATCCCTATTATTGATTGAGTTCTTGTGTTTTAACATATTTATTGCATGCTTAAGTTTTATTCGTAGATGATTTTGGAGCAGGTCACTACAAGCAGTATGAGATTGGTACTCCGGATTGAGCCTCGGAGGGGCCCTTCCAAAATAATGAAAATTGAATGTGCATATCGACGATAGTCGGTATGAGACGGTATGAATATTTGCTTAGGCTGGTATGAGATGCACCAAATTATATGCTTGCAAAGACCATGATTACGGAAACTCAATGTGCTCATAAATGATGGTTACCATAATTGCATGTATTTCATCACGTAAAAAATGAAGAAGTTTTATCTCCATGATTTCAGATGCATGATGTTATGACCTAGTCATGCCGAAGTATTTTGTTTATGTAATTAATGTTTCTTGTTGAGTCTTTAGACTCACTGTGCTTGAATGGTGCAGGTGACGATCCCTTCAATGATTTCATTGATGAGTTCACAGAGGGGCATTAGGAGGAGTAGTCGAGACGGCAGGAAAAGAAACGCACACGTGCACTGTGTCACTCTTCGGAACTGAGACGTGTCATTGGCATTGTTTAACATTTTGAAAAGTACAACAACAAGCCATGTAGTAAATAGGGGGTGCCGAGCTCACATTTGAGTGCACCAATTCCTCTCTTCTCTCTCGATTCCTTAGCCTTCTAACTCAGATCTAGGGAATTCTAGGAATTCCGTTGGAAATCCGGAAGTGGCATAGCAGTCCAGGCGTTGTAGCGAAGCTGTGGCCTAGTTTTGAGGCATTCGACAGCAAAGGGCTAACGACGGACGAAGGTATAGCTTTTGCTTCCTAAAAATATTTTGGAGTATGTTTTAGCTTAGTTAAGGCTTTTAGAGCGCTATAATGATAGTAGTATCATTTGGCAGTGTAGCGCGGATTATAGGCGTGGACCTAGGGCTGATAGCACTTGCCTAGTATTTGAGGTACAAAAGTACTGTTCGAGATATCCTTACTGAGTATGCATGTATTATGTGACTGCATGATTTATATGTCATTGATTTATGCTGCATTCATTTGCATATTGAGCTATCTCGTTCGAGATGTCTGTTAGTAGGTTTTTACCCTATCCTGTTAGTGGTTGGACTTCCATCGATTTGGGTCCGGAATATCCACTGGTATTTTGGTATGGGAGCCACCTCCTGAAGAGACGGCACAACGTGCTACATACCAGGTCCCGGTCTGTCTCTGTTATCTGATCCTTGACCTCGAGTCTATAGGGAGTTCACTTTGTATGCATGTATACTCATACTCTCGTGCTGAGCATTTTATGCTCACGTCTCGTACTCTGTGTTTCTGGACACCCTATTCCATGGGAAAGGTTTGCGATTGGACGATGCGGGTGGATCCAAGAGGGGCTAGGAAGTGGTTGATCAGCTGGAACTTCGTTTAGGTTTTTATTCTGTTGGTTTGGGTTTATACAGCTATTCGATTTGGTTGCATATTATTTTGGATATTTACAGATTCCTTTCCTTGGGATTGTATAATGTTATGGTTTCCGCAGTTGAATTCTGATTTCTGTTTAATTAAGTTAATTGCATGCCTAAGTTCTGTTTTGTAGGTGATCCGGGTAAGGGTCACTACAATACCATATAACAGAAATGTACCTGCAATGACCTTCTCATGTCTCAAGGCAAACACCTGGCCAGAAGCCCGCGGCTTCAAGTGTGAACTCCCAACAAACTGCCCATGCGACCTCTGCTGAACGGTAGTCTGAGAACCCAATCCTGAAACAAAACCAGAACCGCCTCCCCCAGCTAGTGGACAATCCCTCCGGAGATGACCAACCTCTCCACAACGGAAACATGCCCCAGAAGCTTTACGGCATCTATATGTCGGATGGTTCTTCCCACAATGGTCGCACTTTTCCTTCTTCCCAAATCGGACAACACCACCGGAACCAGAAGAAGAAGAAGATCCAGACTTCTTAAAAGACTGAGCACGGGGACCCAAAGAACTCGCAGGCCTAGACTGAGAGAAAGACCTGTTTCGCCGAATGTTATCCTCCGCCTGGTGACAACAGCTCACCATGCCCTCGTAGGTCATATCATCACCGACCGCCACACGGTCATGAATCTCCGGGTTAAGACCCTGAAGGAACAGATTGTACTTCATCTCAGAGCTGTCAGCAATCTCGGGGAAATAGGATAACAGATCGAAGAAATTCTGCTGATACTCCTCAATAGACATGGCTCCCTGACGTAAACTCAGTAACTCACCATCCTTTGTATGATGGAGTGCAGGAGGAAAATACAGCTTCTAAAAAGCTTTGCGGAACTCGGCCTAAGTGGAAACTCCTCTTGCCACAACGAATGGTGCAGAAGTGAATCTCCACCACTTACGGGCTCATCCATCCAGAAGATAACCAAGAGTCTCCATCTTCTTCTCCTCAGTACAGTGTCTGAAAAGTCATCTCCATGCGATCTAGCTAGTTCTCCGCAACCTCCGAAGACTCGCCTCCAACCAAGGGTTTAGGACTCATCTGCAAGAATCGGCGTACACTGAAACGATGATCATCATGGAGACGATGATGGCGTTCCCGACGATGCTCCCGGTCACCATCGCCCCAACTTCCCTCTATGCTGCCATGGCTACTCTGATCACCGTGATCCGCCATCTACAAAATTATCTCATGGTTATCTCATGCAGAATCTAAATCCCAAGAATACTATGCATGCTCTGATACCATAAATGTAGTGACCCTTACCGAGATCACCTACTAATCAGAAACTTAGGCATGCAATTAACTTAATCAAATAGTAAACCAGAATTAAGATGCGGAAACAATAAAATGTTATACAATCCCAAGGAAAAGAATCTGCAAATACCCAAATTGTTATACAACCAAATCGAATATTGTATCAAACCAATACAATAAGAATAAACCCTAGGTGAAGATCCAGCTGGCCAACCACTTCCTAGCCCCTCTTGGATCCACCCGCCTCATTCAATCGCAAACCTGCACCATGGAATAGGGTGTCCAGAAACACAGAGTACGAGACGTGAGCATAAAACTCTCAGCACGAGAGTATGAGTATACATGAATGCAAGTGAACCGCCTACTGACTAGAGGTCAAGAATCAGATAACAAAGACAGATCGGGCCCTGGTATGTAGCACGCTGTGTCGTCGCTTCAAGAGGTGGCTCACATACCAAAAATACCAGTGGATACGCCGGACCCAAATCGATGGAAGTTCATCCACTAACAGGATAGGGTAAAACCCTACTAACAGACATCTCAAAAGAGATAGCTCAAGATGCAAATGTATGCAGCATAAAATCATGTCATATAAATCATGCAGTCACATAATACATGCATACTCAGGTCAGGATATCTCGAACAGTACTTTCGTACCTCAAATACTAGGCACGCTCTACCAGCTTTAATTCCACGCCTATAGTCCGCGCTACAAATCCAAATAATACTAATATCATTAAAATGCTCTAAAAGCCTTAACTAAGCTATTGCATTCTCCTAAATATTTTTAGGAATCAAAAGCTATATCTTCATCCGTCGTCAGCCCTTTGCTGTCGATTGCCTCAAAACTAGGCCACAGCTCCGCTATGCCACTTTCGGATTCCCAACGGGGCACCTAGAAAATCCTAGATCCAAGCTGGAAGACCAAAGAATCGAGAGAAGAGAGGTGAGCGGTGCATCTGAAAATGAGGTTCGGCACCCCTATTTATAGCCGGAGTTCGGGCCGTCCAAATCCATTTCGGGGCCTTCGAACACGTTCGGGCCATCCGAACTCCGAAGTCCCATCAATACGTCAGCTGTGATGTCATCTTGCTGACGTAAGCAATGACATAATACTGGTCTCCGATCGGGCCGTCCGAACCTGCCTTCGGAGCATCCGAACATGTTCGGAGCCTCCGATTCTGGCTTCGGATTGTCCGATCCCGTTTGGAGCCTCCGATTCTCCATTTCGGATCGTCCGAACTCAAGTTTAGCAAATGCGATTAATTCCTTAATCTCGTTAATTGGTTACGGGCTACTACACTATGTCTACTTTTATAAAGAAGTATTATTATGTCTCCACTTTAATAAAGTTGTATTACTATTGCACTATGTATTTTTGGCTTTGAAGTTCGGGGTTTCATGTCCGGATTTTTATTCTATATATAGGTTTAGTCTTGATAGTTAAAGCAGGACTGAAATAAGTTTCTAGCTACGTTTTCCTTTCTTCTTTTGTAAAAAAGTGTTCTTGAAGAAATAATATTACTACTGGTTTCCTTTGTAAGTTTTCTTGTTCCCTTAAAATTTTTTTTTTGTTTTGTTATGTAATTTGTATACTTTTGTGAATCTAGATAGAATGGCTGGCTAAGCTATTTTGTACAAAATCATGATCTGACAATATAATTATTTATAACTTGGTTCTTATGTTGTTTATGGATTCATAAAACATAAATCAAGTTATTATGGGTTAAATCAGTAGGTTAAATCACAGGTACAAATATTTGATTAAAAGTTCTATTTCAGCTCTTTAGTCGTTTTAGCATTGTGTTGGCGTTTAGGCGATTACGAGCGATTTTTTTTAGAACTAATAATCAAAATATTTGGTAATATCCTATTTATGAGTTAGTAATATCCTATACTGATTTGTAATATCCCATGATAATGCGATCTCTATGTTTTCCTGGTTCCAAAATGATGAAACTTTTGTACTAAATCAATCACTTACAATACAATATTTACCACCATGGCTCTGATACCATTCTGGAACCAGTAAAACATAGAGATCGCATTATCATGGGATATTACAAATCAGTATAGGATATTACTAAATCATACATAGGTAAGGGGTTTAGAAATAAAAGAAAAATCTTTAATAAATCTCCTATAAAACCCGCATTTCCTAGAAAGCTTATGATCATTTTCAAGTTTGTGGGAGGTGGAAGTTTTTCAATTACTTCTAGTTTTGCCCGATCCTCCTCCACACATTTTTTTGACACCTTGTGTCTTAACACAATTCCCTCACGCACCATAAAATGGCATTTTTCCCAATTTAACACTAGATTAGTCTCCTCACATATGTTCAACACTCTTTCCAAATTACATAAGCAGTCTCATCAAAAGAAGAACTAATCACAGAAAAATCATCCATAAAAACTTCAATAAACTTTTCTATCATGTCATGAAAAATATCCAGCATGCAACGCTGAAAAGTAGCAGGGGCATTACACAGACCAAACGTCATCCGTTTATATGCAAAAGTACCGTATGGACAAGTAAAAGTAGTTTTGTGTTGGTCCTCATGTGCTATAGGAATTTGCATATAACCCAAATAAAAATCTAAAAAACAGTAGAAAGCATGCCCAGCAAGTGTGGGGACCTCGGGTTGCTAATCTAATCTTAAGGAAATTAATGATTAATTAAAACAATTATTCAAACAATAAAGGAATAATAAAACCAAGAGCTAAAAAAAAAATTTTTAAAAAAAATCAAGAACCTTGCTTGATCGGATGAACTCGTCCGATCGAGCAAGCCCAATTCCTCAGCTCTTGGATTTCAGGATTTTTAGGTCGCGCTCGATCCCGTGTACTCACACGATCGAGCGAGCTCCAATGTTCAATTCTCTGTTCTTTCAATTTAAGGGCCGCGCTCGATCCTACGAGTTCACAGGATCGAGCGTGCTCCTCTGCTTCAGAATTCTGCAGATTGAATTTTGATGTCACATTTTGATCATTCAATCCAAATCAGTAAAATACCAACTCAAATCCTAGTTTATCAATTCTAAAACATAGTTTATCAATCTGAAAACATGCATATATACATGTAAGAGGTTTCAAGCATCAAATTATGCGTTTATTACATCAAACGAATAGCATAAAAAACATGAAACTACAAGCTACACCAAGTCTCAAAAGTGAGCTTCTAAAACAAAGTCTCATGTAAAGTTCGATGCTATCTATCTACCATTCTTAAGCTTAAATCCGAGTCCACACTTGCTAAGTCTCGCTCTCGAGCTATCAATGTCCTATCAGACTAGCTCCTGCCCCATCTGTTGCAATGCACACATACAAAACAAAGCAACAGCCGGATAAACTCCGGTGAGAAATCATTCCCAGTATAATCGACATATAAAGCGTTAAATAAATCATATCAACTCTAATCATAATCGACTCAACAATAGAGTAAATAACGCATATATCGATTAAGAATTGATTCATATAACATCGTTTCCATCAAGATTCGTAAACGATCTTGACATGGATATCCATCTATCGTAGCCATTCTTGACTCGAAAATAAGGTCGCCTCAGACCTTGGCAATAGAATCAATTCCATATTTATCATATCAACAACATATCGAATTCAAAGATCCACTACCTGAGATGGATCGACAACATCAAATAAAATCAAAGCGATAAACAAGTATGTGATTTTGGCGGGACAACTCAAGAAGCTTCATTCTCGAGTTTCAAATCCCTGACTCGCGATGTCGTCTTATACCTTCGTCTTTTCTCTGTTTTGAACGCTTCAAATCTGAAACATAACATCAAAACTTTCATATCAAACTTCATTCAATCTTATCATTTCATAATCGATTCACATCTTCGATCAAATTCACTTCAAACCTCAACTTCTTCTTCTTCGGTTCGAATACAAAGCTCTTGATTCGTTAGCCTTCAAAACTAATCTGAAATGGAAGAATAAAATTTCTACAACATCAATAACATCTCAAAGAAGATCTCAGCTCAGTCATAGGCTATCAAAACAGTCTCAAAACATGAACCGATGGCGTAGCGATTGAAAATCGGTAACCGACGAAATATCGAAACCATTTCTAACCATTAAAATCATCCGTACATCAAATATCAGCAAGATCAACTCAATATCACTTCTAACAGCAGCTATAAACATCAAACATAAGCTGGAATTCATGATTAAGTACAAATAAGATAAACTCTTCGCTCGGGTTTCGATATCAGAATGTATAAACGTCGAAGAACACATACATAACATCAATTTCTTTTATCTACCAGATTTTGATCTTCAAAACATGCCGAAATAAATCAAGACTTACATCAAATCAAATTCCTTGATGCAAGGATTCCAGAACAATTTTTGGAATCGAAATCGGACAATCGGATCAAAAGTTACGGGATTTTGAAAATCAAAAATGCAAAGAAAATGACGAGGCTTGCTCTGCCAAAATTCTGAATATCCTTAAGGACATACACGTATTCATGCTGATAATACATATATTAATCGGATATGTATTGTCATATTTGCAATTTAGCCCCTGAAACTTCAAAAATTGCAATTCAGGCCTCGGCTCTTTTTTAATTCAATTTAAATCCCAAATAATTTAAGAATATTAAAATTTAAAACGAAATTCTAAATATTCCCTAATTAAATATTCTCGGATTAAAATTAAAGAATTTTGGACCTTATCGAAGTTTAGTCCTTGAAATTCTCAATATTTGCAAATTGATCCCTGCTCGGATTTCACCGTCGGATTAAATATTTTTTATTCTCAGAACTCGGAAATTAATTCTTAAATCCCATGAATATTCAAATTGAATATTTAATTTTTTAATTTATGAATTCCCTGAATTTAAATCTCAAAATCTGTAAATTCTCAAATTAAATATTTTCGGTTCGGATATTAATTCTCTAATTTTCATAAATTATCAAATCAACAAATTACAGAATTTAAATCTCAAATTTCATAATTAATAACTTAATATTTTTGGGCCTTACAGCAAGTCTCTCAACCATCTGATCAATAAATGGAAGGGGAAAGTGATTCTTACGAGTGACATCATTCAATTTCCTATAAGCAATGCAAAGTAAATGAAGATCTCGGCTTGCTCTGCAAAATTCTGAATATCCTTAAGGACATACACGTATTCATGCTGATAATACATATATTAATCGGATATGTATTGTCATATTTGCAATTTAGCCCCTGAAACTTCAAAAATTGCAATTCAGTCCTCGACTCTTTTTTAATTCAATTTCAATCCCAAATAATTTAAGAATATTAGAATTTAAATCGAAATTCTAAATATTCCCAAATTAAATATTCTCGGATTAAAATTAAAGAATTTCGGACCTTATCGAAGTTTACTCCTTGAACTTCTCAATATTTGCAAATTGATCCCTGCTCGGATTTCACCGTCGAATTAAATCTTTTTTATTCTCGGAACTCGGAAATTAATTCTTAAATCCCATGAATATTCAAATCAAATATTTAATCTTTTAATTTAAGAATTTCCTGAATTTAAATCTCAAAATCTGTAAATTCTCAAATTAAATATTTTCGGCTCGGAAATTAAATCTCTAATTTTCATAAAATCAAATCAATAAATTACATAATTTAAATCTCAAATTCTGTAATTAATAACTTAATATTTTCGGGCCTTACACCAAGTCTCTCAACAATCTGATCAATAAATGGAAGGGGAAAGTGATTTTTACGAGTGGACATCATTCAATTTCCTATAAGCAATGCAAAGTACAAATGAAGATCTCGGCTTGCTCTGCCAAAATTCTGAATATCCTTAAGGACATACACGTATTCATGCTGATAATACATATATTAATCGGATATGTATTGTCATATTTGCAATTTAGCCCCTGAAACTTCAAAAATTGCAATTCAGTCCTCGGCTCTTTTTTAATTCAATTTCAATCCCAAATAATTTAAGAATATTAGAATTTAAATTGAAATTCTAAATATTCCCAAATTAAATATTCTCGGATTAAAATTAAAGAATTTCGGACCTTATCGAAGTTTAGTCCTTGAACTTCTCAATATTTGCAAATTGATCCCTGCTCGGATTTCACCGTCGAATTAAATATTTTTTATTCTCGGAACTCGGAAATTAATTCTTAAATCCCATGAATATTCAAATCAAATATTTAATCTTTTAATTTAAGAATTCCCTGAATTTAAATCTCAAAATCTGTAAATTCTCAAATTAAATATTTTCGGCTCGAAAATTAAATCTCTAATTTTCATAAATAATCAAATCAATAAATTACAGAATTTAAATCTCAAATTCCGTAATTAATAACTTAATATTTTCGGGCCTTACAGCAAGTCTCTCAACCA
This sequence comes from Henckelia pumila, assembly GCF_033568475.1. Lineage (NCBI taxonomy): Eukaryota > Viridiplantae > Streptophyta > Magnoliopsida > Lamiales > Gesneriaceae > Henckelia > Henckelia pumila. The sequence continues at coordinate 197,558,052 of NC_133121.1, forward strand.
TCTGAACAATAAATGGAAGGGGAAAGTGATTTTTACGAGTGACATCATTCAATTTCCTATAAGCAATGCATACCCGCCACCCCGTAACAGTTCTAGTAGGAATTAATTCATTATTTTCATTTGCAATAACTATAATTCCCCCTTTTTTAGGCACTTCTTGAATTGGACTCACCCATTCACTGTCGGAGATAGGATAGATAATACCTGCATCGAGTAGCTTGATCACCTCCTTTTTCACTACCTCTTGCAAAGCTGGCTTATGTCGTCTCTGTGGTTGAGTAGATGTTTTGTGCTCCGCCTCCATCAGTATCTTGTGCATACACATAGTTGGACTGATTCCCTTGATGTCAGCCAGGCTCCATCCTATGTCTCTTATATGCTCTCTGATCACTCTCAACAGTTTCTCTTCCTCGCATCCTGTCAAAGAAGATGAATTGATTATTGCTAGTTTATCATTCTTCAATAAATATAAATATTTTAAATGAGAGGGGAGTGGTTTGAGTTCAAGCGTAGGGGGCTCCTCAGTCGATGGCTTCAATGGTTTTGGAATATGGTCAACTCTCCTATCTTGGTGTTGATGGATCTTTCAAATGGTATACTCCCATCCAGATATCTTGCCACTGAAAGAGTGGGTGCCCGGTTAGCCAACTTGTGGCTAAGGGCTTTTATGACTCTATGTAAAACAATCTTTTGTTTAATATAATTTACACTTTTATAATGGCATTGACTTTATCTTTCTTCATAATGTTATATTATTGTTGTTTTGATAAAGACCTTGAATATACTATAGTGTATGTAAGATGTGGTAGCACATGGGGATGGCTATCATGAAACACATCTTATAGTCACTGTATATTCTAAACTGTTCCTAGTCAATTGAGCCATCCGCAAATAAGGATAAGGATCGCCCGAGATTGAGACTAGCATTTGCGATGCCGAGTACCACGTTTCATTGGTATGGAACATAGAGATGTTCAAAGCATGCAAATGGATATTCATATGATGAATGATCGAACTACCCTATCCGAACTTTCCAAGTGGTTATCATTTATCGAGTGGATAAAGTCTGCGGTTTTGGTTGTACATGATTAGTCCTTATTACTTGAAACATCATTGAGGCTCTATATTCTAGTACTGTACTTTGACTCATTTACCGACTCTATTGGGGTCATAAGGTGTCGGGATTGGGTACAGTTACGACACATATAGGAGTCGATGCTTTGTTGTCAAGGATTCACCACATACTTGCGAGTGTGGATATCCTATGCGATCTGAGGAGATATTAGTGTGACGAATCTCTGGCCAGAGTACATGATGTGTTTTAGGTTACTTGGTGTTCCTAGTAACACATGCGATGTCACTAATAGATCTCCAAGATGTTATGCATAGTTATCGAATCTCGAACGACTCTCGATGCACCAATGGTTGTTGATTTGATCGGGATATTTGGTTGAAGGGGCCGTACTGTACGCTAACCAAAATCTACTGGTTCTTGCAGGCACTATCAGTAATACCTAGGGAATCATGGGGCGATGTTGCTAGGCCCTCTTACCATGATTCGATGGGTAAGTCGGAAATTGTTGTTCCGAGTCACAAGGAGTTGTGAGCCCACGGCTAGCTGTATTCCTGAACCATTGAGAGTTACACAAGTAATGGATTACTTAAACCCCGTAGAAATAGTTAAATTTAAAGAGTTAAATTTAATGAAAGAGAAGTTGAACTTTTTAATTAAAAAGGAGTGAGATTTCCTAAAATGACATAGGGATGGGCATTTTTGGAAATCACTGAATTCGGATTCAGAAAAATTATCTTGACTTTAAAAGATGCAAAAATGGTTTCTGTGCACATTAGTAAAATCAGTTTATCAATCGGAGTCACGATGAATTTTATATTAATTTCTATAACAACGGGCTTGGCTTGTTGGGCTTAAGTTATGGATTGTGGGCCCTAAGGGGTTAGAGTCCTAATACAATTATAACTTAATCTAGTCTAGAAATTATCTATAATTCAGTCTTGCAAATTTCGAACACTATATATATTTTCTAAGGGATTTTCAAAAAATTCCCTATCTCCTTTTGAGAAAATTCGGACTGTGATTTTTGTGAAAAATTACAATCCGAATTAACAGATCAAATCTGTTTATTCTCTACGTAAAACTTCTTATTGATTTCTAGTGCAGTCAATCAGAGGGTTTCTGTTTTTCGTTCGTGGACCTAATTCCGGAGATAGATCGTGACAGCCATCGGTTCCCGGGATTTACAAGAAGAGCAGATTAAATTCTGTTGGAGTCCACAATCAAGCCTTTGCTTGACGAGGTAAAATTTAACTGTGTTTTTATTTTACTTGAACAAATTTAATCGTAAAAGTTTTGATACCCATATATGGAATCGTTCCATATAATAAAACAAAAATTTTAAACTTCCGCTGCACCGGGTATCAATTCTTGATTGATCTGAACACGTTTTCCAACAGTGGTATCAGAGCCAGGTTGCTCAGATCAAACGATTAAATTAATCGATTGTATAAAATTTTTAAGCCTCGATTTTTGAAACAAAACGAAAATTTTAAAATTAAATTTTAATGGGAAAATCGGGCAGCGATCGTCGCTGCCCTGCCTGGGATAGTCCTGGGCAGCCCGAAAAAATTATTTTTAATTTTTAATTAAAATTTTAATTTTTTTTTGAAATGCTAGTTTTTGTTCCAATCGAAAATTGTTTTTGATTGGTTCACGAGGCATCGGATCTAATTGTTCTTAAAATTGATTTTTGGATAAATTTGAATTTTTGGAAAATTTATAAATTTTATCCGTTAAATTAAATTTTATAAAATTAATTATTTTGGTACAATTGATGATAAGATATGATCTTATGGATGGATAAGATAAAATATGATTTTATCTTTTAAATTATGATGCCTTTGCATGTTTATCCAATTATTTAATTGTTGAATTAATTATTGGATAAATGATGATCGATTGCCATGACCAATGTTTTAGGTGTATGTTACATAATTTACATTTGTCTTATTGTTGTTGGATTTTATTAATGGGCTTGGTTTATAGCCCAATATGATTGTCATATGTAATAAAAGTGGGCCTGGTTTATGGCCCGTTCCCACCCCTAAAAATGTATCCCATATTTGTCATCGAAATTTATTGTAAATTTATTAGACTTAGTGGGAGACAAAGATTTGAAGAAATGGTGGGCCCAGCAGACAATGAAGACCGAAGAAATGTAAATTGGAAGCTCAATGTAATAGGATTGCATTGCATACTTGCATGTCACCTAGGATTGGACTTAGACTCATGATTGGCAACCACGGGTCGATTAGTTAATGGGATCGATAATCCTTAAATAATATATGATATTATTGATGTATGCATGTTTAGACTAAATTGTATGAATCCCGCAAGCATACATAAATTGCATGATGAGACAAATTTTCAAAATTAAAAATTCCTCATTTTAAATATGATTTAAAATTGATATCAAGATTAATAAAAAGGGAATTTAAATATTGTTTAAATATTCCTACCTTCCATCAACGATCAATGTATGAGATGCTACCCGCGGATACGGTCCGGCTCATATTATTGGGGGGTCCCGTTCATCGGAAAGTTGTACATTGGATCGACACATGTAGTAAGTTGGGTGGAACTCCCATGGGATTGGCTCATATTATTGGGGATCCACATGGCGACCGTCCATCACAACTTAATATTGATGGGTTATCTTGACATGTCACAATAAACGGCGTCATATTATTGGGCCCTTATTGGACATGAGGTAAAAACATGGGGGTTACTTTTGAAGTAATTGGGCTCTACCTTTTGAAAATTATGGTTGGCTGATATTATTCGGGATCATGATTTGTCAATTGGACTCCATTTTCTCACTAAGAAAAACAGTTTTCCGTTTTCACTAGAGGGTAGTGAAATCGTTAAAATAGTGGGAGTGTAATTCATAAAATTAAAATTCGCCATATTTTATGTCTTAGTAAATTAATTAAACAATCACTGATTATTGTCTGTTTCCTTTTCAGTATACTATTACAATGACTTCTCGCAATCCACTGTTTTCAATTCTCGAACAAAACAAATTGACTGGCGCAAACTATACGGAATGGTTCCGTAAGTTGGAAATTATTCTTACTTCGGAAAAAGCTTTCTACGTGTTAGAGAAGCCGCCTCCGAAGGAAGCCCCGGCTAATACAAGTCCGGAAGAGTTGGCCAAACTTGATCTATGGTGGGACCATGATATCGAGGCCAAATGCTACATGCAGGCTTCGATGTCTGATGAACTTCAAAGGAGGTTTGAGGATGCCGTGAATGCTGCTGACATTCACAAGAACCTCAAGGAACTCTTTGGAGCTCAGTCAAGGTCGGAGAGGTATGCCACCGTCAGAGAGCTCATGACGTGCCGCATGCGAGATGGGACTTCGGTCCGTGAGCATGGAGTACACATGATTGGGCTCATTGAAAAGTTGGTAACACTCGACTTGACTTTGGAGCACAAACTTAGCGCAGACTTGTTGCTTCTATCACTTCCTTCATCGTTTGACGGTTTTGTGATGAACTTCAATATGAACAAGATAGAGGCCACCCTTGAAGAGATGGTCAATATGCTTGTCACATATGAAGCCACACTAAAGAAGGGTAAACCGGTACTCTTGGTTGGCTCCTCTTCTAAATCTAAGAGAGGACCAAGTGAAAAGGGTGAGAAACGTTCTGCCCCGCCCAAGAAGATTGTACCAAATAAGAAGGGAAAGGCCAAGGTTTCAAATGTGAATAAAGATGATAATGTTTGCCACTACTGCAAGAAACCCGGTCATTGGAAACGTAACTGCAAGGAATACCTCGAACAGTTGCAAACTGCAAAGGGTATGTTTTACATTGAAATAAATGTTTCGCTTAATACTTCTTCTTGGGTATTGGATACCAGATGTGGATCTCACATTTGCATTGATTTGCAGGTGATGACAAGAAGTCGTAAGCTAAGGATGGGTGAGACCCAGCTAAGGCTCGGGAATGGTTCTATAGTCGAAGCCAAATCTATAGGAGACATTTATTTAGTTTTGCAGAACAATTTTAAGTTATTTTTGAGAGATGTTTTATATGTTCCGGATTTGGTCAAAAACGTTATATCTATTTCTATGCTTGATAGAGATGGTTTTTCTTGCAATTTTGTGAATGAGATTGGCAATATTTACAAGAATGAATGTTTGATTGGAAATGGACAACTTGAAAACGATCTATATAGCTTAAAATTAAAAGACATTCCAATTAATTATGTTGGTAAACAAGTAACAACAATTAAAAAGAAAAACGATAGTCAAAACCCGACAAACCTTTGGCATGCTAGGCTAGGTCATATTTCCTCAAGGAGGATGAACAAGCTAGTGGGAGAGGGCATGTTTGATATGTCTGATATTAACTCTCTACCTACTTGTGAGTCCTGCCTAAAGGGAAAAATGACTAAATCTCCTTTCAAAGGGAAACCTGAGCGTAGTCAAAATCTGTTGGATTTGATACATACAGATGTTGCGGTCCATTTAGGATTGGTACTAAATGTGGCAACACCTACTTCATTACCTTTACTGATGATCATTCTAGGTATGGGTATTTATATTTAATGAAATATAAGTCTGAAGCATTTGAAAGGTTCAAAGAATTCAAGGCTGAAGTAGAAAACAAACTAGGTAAAAGTATTAAGGCACTTCGATTGGATCGAGGTGGAGAATACTTAAGTACTGAGTTTTTGGACTATCTAAAAGAGAATGGGATTCTCTCTCAGTGGACTCCTCCTATGACACCTCAGCTGAATGGTGTTTTGGAGCGTCGCAATCGAACTTTTTTGGACATGGTTCGATCCATGATGAGCTTCACTGAGCTCCCACCTTCGTTTTGGGGCTACGCGCTTGAAACGGCGGTATTGTTGTTAAACAATGTCCACACTAAAGCAGTAGATAAAACACCATACGAGTTATGGAATGGCAAAGCTCCTAAGTATTCGTACTTGAGGATTTGGGGATGTCCTGCTTACGTGAAGCAGACAGTGGGAGATAAGTTGGATAGTCGATCCACCTTATGTTATTTTGTAGGGTATCCGAAGAATTCAATCGGATATTATTTCTATCATCCTGCTGAAACAAAAGTGTTTGTTTCAAGGAATGCCACCTTCTTGGAGAAGGAGTTATTATTGGATAAGAAAGGCAAGATGATGGAACTCGAAGAAATTCGAGAAGAATCCGAGATACAAAATAGCAATCCTACACCTCAAGAATCATCACAAGACACGCCTATTACTAGGAGATCCGAGAGGACTTCTAGGCCTCCTATTAGATATGGTCTTCTTCTTGAAGGGGATCAAAGTGAACCCGACATTGGATGTGATCCAAGAAACTTCAAGGAAGCAATTTCTGATGCGGATTCGAATTTATGGCTTGAAGCTATGCAATCGGAAATAGACTCGATGCATTCTAACCAAGTTTGGTCTTTAGTAGATCCTCCCGATGGAATTGTTCCAATTGGGTGCAAATGGATCTACAAGAGAAAGCTTGGGCCTGATGGAAAGGTATTGACCTACAAGGCACGATTGATGGCAAAAGGTTATACTTAGAGACAAGGAGTTGACTATGATGAAACCTTTTCACCAGTCGCAATGTTCAAGTCCACAAGAATCCTTATTGCCATAGCAGCATGGTATGACTATGAGATATGGCAAATGGATGTAAAGACTGCATTTCTTAATGGAAACATTAAGGAAGAGATCTATATGATGCAGCCTGAGGGATACACATCCATGGGAAGCGAGCATAAGGTATGCAAGATTTAGAGATCAATCTATGGTCTCAAACAAGCATCAAGAAGTTGGAACCAAAAATTTGATGAAACAATAAAGGATTTTGGTTTCATCAAGAACCCGGAGGAACCATGATTGTACAAGAAAGTAGTTAAGAATGCTGTAACATTCTTAGTACTTTATGTTGATGTCATCCTACTCATGGGGAATGATGTAGGGATGTTACAGTCAACAAAGATATGGTTATCAGGTAGATTCTCGATGAAGGATTTAGGTGAGGCATCCTATATTCTAGGAATTCAGATCTATAGAGATAGATCTAAAAGAATGATAGGACTCACTTAATCAACCTACATCGACACCATATTGAAAAGGTTTTCAATGGATGGGTCCAAGAGAGGACATCTACCTATGTGTTATGGAGTTTCTCTATCCAAGTCTATGTGTCCCAAGACTGATGAAGAGATAGAGAAGATGACACACGTGCCATATGCGTCAGCCATAGGTAGTATCATGTATGGGATGATATCTACCAAACCGGATGTGGCCTATGCTCTGAGCGTCACGAGCAGATACCAAGCCAATCCCGGTCAAATGCATTGGAAAGCCGTGAAGGATATTCTTAAGTACTTGCGAAGGACTAAGAATTTATTCATGGTTTATGGAGGGAGAGAATTGAAGTTGAAAGGCTATACCGACTTTAGCTTCCAATGTGACGTGGATGACTCGAAATCAACCTCTGGATTTGTATTCGTGCTCAATGGCGGTGCTGTCTCTTGGAAGAGTTCCAAGCAGGACACCACAGCAGATTCCACCACTGAGGCAGAATACATTGCAGCATCAGCTGCTGCTAAAGAGGCGGTTTGGATAAGGAAATTCATCCAAGAGTTGGGTGTAACTCCTGAAGCTGTTGGTCCAGTACCGGTGTACTGTGACAACACGGGTGCCGTTGCTCAGGCAAAGAAACCAAGGTCTCATCAGAAGTCCAAACACGTACTGAGGAAATACCACATCATCCGGGTGATCGTGGAAAGAGGAGACATCAGTGTCGAGAGAGTGGCCTCTACAGACAATATCGCTGATCCGCTTACTAAGCCCTTGCCAGGACCATTGTTTGACAAACATCGCGAAGCACTGGGATTACGTAGTATGACTAGTTGGCTTTAGGGCAAGTGGAAGATTGAAAGAGTGGGTGCCCGGTTAGCCAACTTGTGGCTAAGGGCTTTTATGACTCTATGTAAAACAATCTTTTGTTTAATATAATTTACACTTTTATAATGGCATTGACTTTATCTTTCTTCATAATGTTATATTATTGTTGTTTTGATAAAGACCTTGAATATATTATAGTGTATGTAAGATGTGGTAGCACATGGGGATGGCTATCATGAAACACATCTTATAGTCACTGTATATTCTAAACTGTTCCTAGTCAATTGAGCCGTCCGCAAATAAGGATAAGGATCGCTCGAGATTGAGACTAGAATTTGCGATGCCGAGTACCACGTTTCATTGGTATGGAACATAGAGATGTTCAAAGCATGCAAATGGATATTCATATGATGAATGATCGAACTACCCTATCCGGACTTTCCAAGTGGTTATCATTTATCGAGTGGATAAAGTCCGCGGTTTTGGTTGTACATGATTAGTCCTTATTACTTGAAACATCATTGAGGCTCTATATGCTAGTACTGTACTTTGACTCGTTTACCGACTCTATTGGGGTCATAAGGTGTCGGGATTGGGTACAATTATGACACATATAGGAGTCGATGCTTTGTTGTCAAGGATTCACCATATACTTGCGAGTGTGGATATCCTATGCGATCTGAGGAGATATTAGTGTGACGAATCTCTGGCCAGAGTACATGATGTGTTTTAGGTTACTTGGTGTTCCTAGTAACACATGCGATGTCACTAATAGATCTCCAAGATGTTATGCATAGTTATCGAATCTCGAACGACTCTCGATGCACCAATGGTTGTTGATTCGATCGGGATATTTGGTTGAAGGGACCGTACTGTACGCTAACCAAAATCTACTGGTTCTTGCAGGCACTATCAGTAATACCTAGGGAATCATGGGGCGATGTTGCTAGGCGCTCTTATCATGATTCGATGGGTAAGTCGGAAATTGTTGTTCCGAGTCACAAGGAGTTGTGAGCCCACGGCTAGCTGTATTCCTGAACCATTGAGGGTTACACAAGTAATGGATTACTAAAACCCCTTAGAGATAGTTAAATTTAAAGAGTTAAATTTAATGAAAGAGAAGTTGGACTTCTTAATTAAAAGGGAGTGGGATTTTCTAAAATGACATAGGGATGGGCATTTTTGGAAATCACTGAATTCGGATTCAGAAAAATTATCTTGACTTTAAAAGATGCAGAAATGGTTTCTGTGCACATTGGTAAAATCAGTTTATCAATCGGAGTCACGATGAATTTTATATTAATTTCTATAACAACGGGCTTGGCTTGTTGGGCTTAAGTTATGGATTGTGGGCCCTAAGGGGTTAGAGTCCTAATACAATTATAACTTAATCTAGTCTAGAAATTATCTATAAATATGTAAGCAGTGTTCGAAATTCATAAAGATTCAGTCTTGCAAATTTCGAACACTATATATATTTTCTAAGGGATTTTCGAAAAATTCCCTATCTCCTTTTGAGAAAATTCGGACTGTGATTTTTGTGAAAAATTACAATCCGAATTAACAGATCAAATCTGTTTATTCTCTACGTAAAACTTCTGATTGATTTCTAGTGCAGTCAATCAGAGGGTTTCTGTTTTTCGTTCGTGGACTTAATTTCGAAGATAGATCGTGACAGTCATCAATTCCCGGGATTTACAAGAAGAGCAGATTAAATTCTGTTGGAGTCCACAATCAAGCCTTTGCTTGACGAGGTAAAAATTTAACTGTCTTTATTTTTACTTGAACAAATTTAATCGTAAAAGTTTTGATACCCATATATGGAATCGTTCCATATAATAAAATAAAAATTTTAAACTTTCGCTGCACCGGGTATCAATTCTTGATTGATCTGAACACGTTTTCCAACAGCCACTTCATGAACTTCATCACTAACATGCTCCTCATCCATTATTCATGTCAAACATATTTCTAATGGATCCACGGACAACTGTTCCTGCAAAGAATACTCAACCAAATCATCAGTAACATCAATTCTGAAACAATCAGAATTGTCTGCAGGATAACGAAGGCCCTAAAAAACATTAAAGATCACACTCTCATCATTCATACGCAAAATTAGCTCTCCTTTATGCACATCAATTAAGGCCTTCACAGTGGCTAAAAACGGTCAACCTAAAATAAGAGGTATCTCACGATCCTCTTCCAGGTCAAGCATAACAAAATCCACTGGAAATATAAATTTATCAACCTTAACCAAAACATCTTCCACAATCCCCCTTCGATATTTTATAGATCTGTCAGCCAATTGAAGGGAGATAGTGGTTGGCCTAACTTCACCAATACCTAGCTTTTCAAAACATGAATAAGACATAAGATTGATACTGACACCAAAATCACATAAAGCCTTATTAAAAAATAATTTTCCAATAGTGCATGGAATTGAAAATCTACCGGTATCCTTAAGTTTCTAAAGGAGTTTATTTTGTAAAATAGCAGAACATTCCTCCGACAACTTCACAGTTTCAAAATCCACTAATTTTCTCTTGTTAGACAAAATCTCTTTCAAAAATTTTTCATAACTGGGCATTTGAGCCAAAGCATCTGCATAAAGAATATTAATGTGAAGTTTTTTGAAAATTTCTAAAAATTTTGCAAATTGACTATCCAATTGCAATTGCTTTGCTCGCTGGGGGAAGGGAAGTTTACTCAAATCAATATTCTCATTATTAGTTGGGTTAGAAGACTTACCTTTCTTGCCCATAGGCGCCGACTCTGCATGCTTTGGTACTTCCTCTACCCCTTTTTCGATGACTGGCTCATTTACTTCTTCATCCTCAATTTTCTTCTCTGTAGTCTCTGCTTGCGATCTAGCAACTGCCAAGATAGCATTGACATCCGTTGGATAATTTTTAGTATTGCTAGGCAACGACCCTGCTTGCCTAGTTGACAGTTGTGTCGCTATCTGGCTCATCTGTGTCTCCAACTTTTGCAACATTGCCTCTTGATTCTGCAGAAGAGTCTCTGTACCCGCTACATATTTCATCATGATTTCTTCAAAAGAGGGCTTTTTCTCGATTGGCTTCGAAGTGTTGGCTGTGGGATCAGTATATTTCCATTAGAGATTCGGGTGACTCTTCCAGTCAGGATTATAAGTGTTGTTGTATGGATTGTATGGTTGTCTCCCTTGATTTCCCATGAAGTTTTCCGAATCAATTTTAAAGACCTGCTGCTCCTCGGTTTGCTGAACTTTACCTGATTTGTTGGAGTTGTCGGCATAATCTCCATCTGATGTGTAAGAGCATCAATTTTAGTATTCAGCGCTGTCAGTGCATCGACTTCTAGAAATCCAACCTTTTTCTCCTTCTTCACATCTGGCATATTTTTCAGCCATGTTTTCAATAATCTCCCACGCTTCTGCTGGTGTCTTTCTGAATAAAATTCCATTAGCAGCAGCAACTAGCATGGACCGAACCGACTGATCAACTCCATTGTAGAATGTTTGAGTCTGTTGGCTCTGAGTTAGATTATGTTGAGGATACATCCTCAGCATCTTTTTAAATCTGGTCCATGCCGCATGAAGATATTCTCCCTTCTTTTGCTTAAATGAGATGATGTCAGAGAAAAGTTTTGTCATCTTCATATGAGAGAAATGCTTGTTCAAAAAAGTTTGAACAAGTTGAGTCCAAGTCGTGATAGAACCCGTGGGCAGATCATCCAGCCACTCCACAGCTTCGCCTTGTAGAGAGAATGTAAATAACCGCAGTCGCACTGCATCAAGTGTTACCCCATTAAACTTAAACGTGTCACAAATCGATAGAAAACTCTCCATATGAGGAATGCAGTGGAAGGACGTGGGTCGTTACATAAAAGAGCGCAGCTCAATTGGTACCAGGGATGATAAGAACTTGTACTTAAGCCTGGAGGTGCAAGGTTCTATCCAAGCGGAGGGCAAAAACCCACTGCCAGGAGTGGGGAGGTCATGAGTGCGATGCCCGTCGAACCATGCGGTTTGAGTCCATGATACGGGTTGGGGAGGGATGCGGTGGAAGGACGTGGGTTGTTACATAATCTCAAGTGAAATAAAAATTCTGATATCACAAACAATCCCCGGCAACGGCGCCAAAAAATTGACCGCCTAAATAGGTGTGATAAAAATCTACTGGCAAGTGTACCAGGTCAAGTAATAGATAGTGGACAAAGGTCCAGATGTCGAACACACAGGGATTATTATTTTGTAACTACCAAAATATGATTACTTCTACTTAATCTAGACTAGCCCCAATAAAAGTGATGAAATTTCAGATTTTAACTAAGAAATAACTTTGAAAATAAAATTAAATTAAATAAAACGCAGCAGAAAATTTGGTTCAAATTCAAATATGGGAAATGGTCGATCAAGGACACACGTAGGTACCGAACAAATCATGTAACAAGTAGTCGATTCAGGACTCAGGTTTAATCTTAAATTACAGGAATTCTCCTAACTTGTTTAAAGATCTATTTCTAGAAAAATTAAATCTATTCAAATATTGACGGATTAATTTTCATAATTCTAATCAAATTTGAATGCATTAAATATTTGTGAGAATTCAGTTTTCACCTAAACCGCACGATGAAATCGAATACTATTTCTAGTCAATTTTACCTCGTGTCAACTATTAGAGTGATCAAAATCAATTCCTCCTCTGTCGACTTAGAACCGATAAACATGCAAGCAAAGAGTTGATCAGGCTATTCACAAGACAAATATAAATCTAACAATCAATAAAATAAAACCAAATCTAAAAAATCTCAAATAAACATCCAAGTTTTCTACATGAATTTATTCGGCCCAATCACGCGGCTTTGATCGAAAAGAAAAAACTACCCAAGGTCTAACATAATTCACAATAATATTTTTCAATCCAAAACATCAACTAAAAATAAAAAATAAAAGAAAAGAAGAAGAGCATAATGGTAGATGATGAACTAGCCGCCTCTTGCCTCTTCAATCTCCTTGTAACCCTTAATCTGATGGAAAGAAAGCTTTTTATACACCCAAGGATCCCCAGAATATAATGTCTAACCCGAGCAAGAGTTTCCATATTTCAAAATTATGTGCGTCATTCTTGCTAGACCGCGCAAACATGCACCCTAGAGAGACAAACTCTGTTCCGAACATTTTCTTGTTTCGCTTTTCTCGCTAGAGCGCGCAAACATGCGCCCTAGCTAGACAACTTCTGTCCAATTTCTTCATGAGCATCGCTCGCTCGGGCGCACAAACATGCCCCCTAGCGATAATTCTTCTGTCTCGAATTTCAGTTTTTCTTCAATTATTCCAACTTTTCTACAAATAAACCAAGAAAGATGAAATGAAGACACAATGCATGAAATATGTTTAAAATACACAAAAATATAAAGAACATAACACAAATGCATGCAAATAAACAACATAATGACACCAAAAATATGCACACAAAACATGCTTATCAATCACAAAACTTGAATAAAAATATGAACATTGAAACTCAAGTAATGTAAATCATATTTTAATCTAACATATTTCTCAAATTTTTGTGTGAATCAAAAGGATACAAATCAAGAACAAAAGGATAACTAACAGATATAAATATTTTCAAAATACGGTATTTTTCAAAATATGCAATGCATAAGTAATATCACAAAATAATCAATATCAACTCAATCAAATATATAAGGCATTTACGAAATATATTCAAATATATATATATATTTATTTATTTATTTATCAACTTGAGTAAATAAGTTTTCACCTAGAATAAACAATATCAACTCAAAGTTTCAAGCAACACAAAACCAATATGTATTTGCCAACTCAAATATTCTTGAAATTAAACTTTTAAGAGTCCCTTCTTTGTCATTAAGCACAATCACAATTGTAAGAAAAATGAGTAGACATTCTTAATATAAAGACATGCTAGCACAAGTAAAAATCAAGACGACAATCATTCACAAATGCGCTTTTAAAGCTAATTTTAGAACGAGTGTACCGAGTTTTCTTGATGATGTGTGACTCAAATTCGAATTAATTTGTCCGTTTTATAGATGAGATCAAAGTCCTTGAGCTTCTGGACAAAAACACCAACTGTTGTTCATGCCCTATTTTCTATCGCAGAATCATGGTTGGACTCTAACAAATAAACTGTTTTTCCTCGTGCATTACCAGGCTGAAAATTTTATACCTCTGTGATCTTTTATGAGTCTAGTTTGCAATGCAAAAAGCGGTTTGTCATTTGGACACTCAAGCAAGGAGTTATGTAATTTTTTCCAAAGTCGCTGCAAGTTGCCAGAAAACTAACTATGCATGTATATGTTAGAAAAATCATGAAAAACGAAATTGAAAAATCAAAATCAGTTTCAAAGTATCTTTCAAGAACAACCTGCTCCGACCCCACTTGTTAGGATCGATGACGTGAGTAGAGGAGGGATGAATATACACTTTCAAATTATTTTGAGCTACAATATATAGCTCATTTTTTCAAACATGAACCAATTAAGCACCGAAAAATTATATCAAGTTTTATTTCCAAACCTAGCGGAAGGCATTCAAAATAATACTTTTAAAACTGTTTTACACATTTAGAAATCATTTGAAAATGATGCAAATTGAAATAATAAAAATAGTTTGGATAAATTCGAGTTTCAACTTCCATTTTGAGTTAGCAAGTTCACACTAGAGTAAATATGTTAGAAATACAATTTTTTTTTGTTATGATCAAAATCAAGATTGCTTGTGTTTCACAACCCAAAAACAAATAATATATCATATAAAATAAACGGTATTTATTAAATAGATCAGTCCACAAAATCCCCACCAATCAGTTAACTAAAAGCATATCTACTCTAAAAGGCTAAGTATTGACTTGAAGAAGAAAGAGAGGTCATTTGGAAACACATCTAAGTTTTATTTTCATTGTCGACAACTTATGTTGCTACTGGGCATGAAATATAATTGTTTTGAAATAAAAAATACACAGAAAAAGATATACAATATTTGTGTGTTGTACGTGAGGAAATAATTAAATTATATTTACTATATATAATGCATTCAATATCTTTATCAATACATGTGGATGAGTACATATAAGATAAAGTAAATGTTAGGTATAAATAAAATAAAATTATATTAAAACAAAAAATATTTATTATACAGAGTGATAAAATCCTGGGTCATCAGTTGGCTTTTGGCTTTCAGCGCCTCTACTCAAATAAATTATGTGTTGTGACGAATAATTAAGCAGATTGCTTAGCAGCAGGAGGCGGGACACACAAAGGTGGATTCTGTTTGCCGTTCAAGCTTAGCTTGACATTGTTGCATTTGGTGGTGATAGGGCCGAGGCTTCCGTTGTATGTAAGATCGATGTTTCCGACCTGAACATTTTCACAAGGCTTGGTCTTGCTGCAGACGAGTGTCACCGCGACCGGATCATTTGTGGTGCCCCTAATGTTGTCTATTTTGACGTTGCTGATCTTGATGAGTGAAGGATTCTGTATATATATATATATATATATAATAAATGAAAAAAATTAAATTTAAGGTCATGCGCAAAATTTGTGAAGTCAAAGATGAATTACGTACGTCGAGTTTGCACAGGTTGTATGGGCAATATTCTTGATCTATGACAATGGGGTAAAAATATGAACATTGAAACTCAAGTAATGTAAATCATATTTTAATCTAACATATTTCTCAAATTTTTGTGTGAATCAAAAGGATACAAATCAAGAACAAAAGGATAACTAACAGTTATAAATATTTTCAAAATACGGTATTTTTCAAAATATGCAATGCATAAGTAATATCACAAAATAATCAATATCAACTCAATCAAATATATAAGTCATTTACGAAATATATTCAAATTTATATATATATATATATATTTATTTATTTATCAACTTGAGTAAATAAGTTTTCACCTAGAATAAACAATATCAACTCAAAGTTTCAAGCAACACAAAACCAATATGTATTTGCCAACTCAAATATTCTTGAAATTAAACTTTAAAGAGTCCCTTCTTTGTCATTAAGCACAATCACAATTGTAAAAAAAATGAATAGACATTCTTAATATAAAGACATGCTAGCACAAGTAAAAATCAAGACGATAATCATTCACAAATGCGCTTTTAAAGCTAATTTTAAAACGAGTGTACCGAGTTTTCTTGATGATGTGTGACTCAAATTCGAATTAATTTGTCCGTTTTATAGATGAGATCAAAGTCCTTGAGCTTCTGGACAAAAACACCAACTCTTGTTCATGCCCTATTTTCTATCGCAGAATCATGGTTGGACTCTAACAAATAAACTGTTTTTCCTCGTGCATTACCAGGCTGAAAATTTTATACCGCTGTGATCTTTTATGAGTTTAGTTTGCAATGCAAAAAGTGGTTTGTCATTTGGACACTCAAGCAAGGAGTTATGTAATTTTTTCCAAAGTCGCTGCAAGTTGCCAGAAAACTAACTATGCATGTATATGTTAGAAAAATCATGAAAAACGAAATTGAAAAATCAAAATCAGTTTCAAAGTATCTTTCAAGAACAACCTGCTCCGACCCCACTTGTTAGGATCGATGACGTGAGTAGAGGAGGGATGAATATACACTTTCAAATTATTTTGAGCTACAATATATAGCTCGTTTTTTCAAACATGAACCAATTAAGCACCGAAAAATTATATCAAGTTTTATTTCCAAACCTAGCGGAAGACATTCAAAATAATACTTTTAAAACTGTTTTACACATTTAGAAATCATTTGAAAATGATGCAAGTTAAAATAATAAAAATAGTTTGGATAAATTCGAGTTTCAACTTCCATTTTGAGTTAGCAAGTTCACATTAGAGTAAATATGTTAGAAATACAATTTTTTTTTTGTTATGATCAAATCAAGATTGCTTGTGTTTCACAATCCAAAAACAAATAATATATGGAAGCGCTTATCGTGTCACGCCCAAATTACCCATTTCAAGCAGATAATCACTAAAAATGTAGTAGTGTGAGTAGGGATCGTTCCCACGAGGAAAGGTAAATTCAAAGTGTTCTAAATAAATAAAATAGGGGGTTTTCAAGTTTGGATTAACTACTAAGAAATTTAAGCAATTAAAAATTCACTAGCATGCAAAATTAAATAAAATACTGGAGAAATTCAATAGGAGATGAGACTTGTTATCGGTCGAATACACCATTGTTATTCATTCATTCAATCATTGATTCTCTAAAAATAATCAATCTTATTAAATATTCGTCATTGAAAATTCAATTCCTGTTTCACCGTAATTTTAGTTAATTAGAAAACAGCATTCTTAATTAACCCTTACCAATGAACCAATCCGATAACAGCAATCTAGATTTAAATCCACGGTAGAATTTAAACTAGTAAAACTGACGAAACTAGACAACACAATACCAGCGATTGTATTTAGCCTATCCAATAATTGACCATACGAAATAATAAGTTCAACAGCAGAAATTATCACACGTAGTTGCTTCGCAAATTAGTTTATTCAAACAATTACGGATTTGAACTCTAATTTAGCTATCGCTTGCAATACAAAATCCTAAGACGGCCAATCCTAAAATCTCGCATACAAACTTAAAATAAAACAGGTCAAAAATTGATACTTAATAAAGATTGAACACTACGAATCAAATCTCATGAATGAAATATAACAAGGTTTCGTCTCCCTCAACCAAGTAAAAGAGTTTAGCTACAACGATTCATAGCAAAATTCATAAAAATCAAATAAAAATTCAGAAAACTCTAATTCCCAAGAGAAGAAGAAAACCTAGCCTCCAATCTCTCCAAAAACATCTGATAAAAAAAATAAAAACGGAATAATAGTCTAATAAAGGCTAGGAACTAAATTAACAAAGTTTCCAAAAATATAATTTTTTCCCGAAACATGGCTCTCGCTCGATCTGCAACATTCTGCGGATCGAGCGAGAGAAAATTGTAGCTGCTACTGTCTTGCGGAAAATGGGTCTCGCTCGATCTGCAACATTCTGCGGATCGAGCGAGAGATAATTCAGCCTCCACTGTCTTCATAATGTAGGTGCTCGCTCGATCCGCATACTTCTGCAGATCGAGCGAGAGATGGTTTCCAGAAAATTCCCGGCCTTTCCTTTGCTTCAAACTTCTGTTCCTCCGAGGTTCCTTCTTAGTCCGCAAAATAAGCGACCTAACCATAAAAACAAGAATCTCATCATGCAAACACTGAAAATGCAAAACGAACAAAATGCTAAAATAAAACATGCAACTAATGCAAAACAACAACAAAAATGACACTAATAAATGCAACAAAAACACAACTATCAAATACCCCCACACTTGAACCTTGCTCGCCCTCGAGCAAGTTATGCAAAACAAAATGAAACAAAACAAAAACATAAGCAAGGATGAATCATGAAAAGCATAGCCTCAGAGAAAACCGCTTTCATCTAGAAATAAGTTCATAGCAACTCTCAATTATCAATGATACACCTTCAGTCGAATGTGAACGTGTGTGTGCCATGTTACCCCAGTTACATGCAACTTCGAAAGACAAAAGTTTCAAGACTGTTCGCCGACCTATTAACAATTCAGTGTAAGCTACACTATCAAGAACTGTCCTCCTAACAATCCTTCAACACAACACAACTTTCTTGAGAATAATTACGCACCTCTGGATTTTGCACCCGGTATTGCAATAGCCCCAATAATTACCCGCAAACTTAGCTACAACAAAGACAGGATTAGAATTTCAATCCCCTCGTCTATAGCCCGGATGGAGCGTCAATCCCATTCTATCCACATACTTAGCCTTGATCTTCCTCTTTTAGAAATTTAATCCTGTCAAGGCCCGGATGGAGTTGTACATTTATTATTAATTTTTTTTTCTTTCTATTTTTCTAGGTGCGCCCAAGATCATTTATGTCATATCAAAGAAATCATCAAGATTCAAACTCTATCAAGTTTCACAAACACCTATTGTCGTGCAATGGTCCAACAGACATCCACGATATCTAATACATCGCTACACTTCACTGGTTAAACATGCGTGCTTAAGAATATTCAACAAACAACCTACGGTTTCTCAAATCCAATCAAGAGTTAAATTATTTCAAAAATCCATTTTTTTCAACTAACTCGTCATAGGCTAAAAAGACTAGAAATCATCCTCAACTCATGTATTTGGACAACACAAACGAACATAACAAAACGATGCATAACAACACAAGAAAACGTACAACGAAACAAAAGAAACAAAATGCATGTAAAGCAACCCTCCACACTTAAACGATACATTGTCCTCAATGCAAAAACACAAGAACACAACCAAATAACTAAACAGAATGAAATGCAAAAACACAAAACGGGACTCCCCTGGTCTATCGGTCTGCGGTATCTTCCTCGTCAGCCTCCGGAGGAAGGACAGGGGCAGCGTATTGAAATGGGAAGGGTGGCGGGTATGGCAGAGAGGCTGGCATGGCATTTGGATCAAGACCATGATTGATTGTCAGATTACGCAACAAAGCATCCAAAGCCTGCGCATTATGCACCGCCACCGTGTTGTAGGCATCCTGATGGTGTGCGAAAGCCGAAAGCTCGCGGATGGCGTCAGCTTGAGATCGTCGAGCAGGGGGTGGTGGTCGTGACGGAGCTTGCGGTGGCTGGAAGTGGCCATCCCTCATAAAGTGCTTTACCGGTGTGCCCTCTTTGCTTTGATGAAAGCGGAGTCGAGTGGTCGCTGAGGTGACAACCACTCTTCATCATTCCTAACGGCAACACCGGCGTGAAAGCATAAACAGGAGATGATCGTGGGGAAGTAGAGACCCAGTGTGATATTATGGATGGACCTGTGGATCTCACTATGAAGAACTCGTCCCACATTAATGGGGGCTCCGACTTCCAGCGCATAAAGAATGGTGGCGCGTTCTAGACTGACTTCGCTAGAATGCAAATTCGGCATCAGATGCCGAATCACAAAGCCATACCATGTAGCAGGAATTACACGCAAGAACCTCTCCTTGAAGCTCAGTATAGAAGCGGGACCGACCCATGTAGCGCCGGGAAACACCAGCTGATCAAGTAATTCGGTCAAATGCGGACCGTTTTGCAGGCTTTGGTAGAGCGAGTCGTCCACCTCCGGTATTTCTAATAAGGAATTCAGCTAATGGGGTAGAAAAGATATCAATTTACCCCGTACAAATGCCTTGCTATCTATGCGCTTAACTGCATTGGCATAGAATTCCCATACAAGCGGCACTACAGCTGGTGCAGGGTCCTCGCAGAATTTCGTCCACCCACGGTCATGAATAGTATGGACAATCTCGGGATAGGCCAAATTTTTCTCAAAGCCACGTTCAGGAATAGGGGAGCGACTCACCTTGGCTTCGAAGTATCGATTACGAGCGGCTGCACTAACAAAGTGGCCAACAAACTCAGCATAATTACGATCAGCGGCCCGAGAAGAAGATTCGCCTTGTTGCCGGGTGCGTTTGGGGCCCATAAAGAGTAAGGAGTG
This sequence comes from Henckelia pumila, assembly GCF_033568475.1. Classification (NCBI taxonomy): domain Eukaryota; kingdom Viridiplantae; phylum Streptophyta; class Magnoliopsida; order Lamiales; family Gesneriaceae; genus Henckelia; species Henckelia pumila. Next base: position 197,578,531 of record NC_133121.1, read on the forward strand.
GAGAGTAGAAGTGATAGGGGCAATTTGTCGAACACCTTGTGGGCGAAAAAGAATCCGTCAACTCCTTGAAGAATACAAGTGCAACCACAAAACACGATGTCCGGAATACGCTTAATAGGAGAAGGCCCGACGGAAAGAATCCAAGAAGAGAAAACAAACTCGATATTTTCAACCGGCTGTGAAGCAATTTTTTTTTTTCGACGATGGAGACTGCTACAACTTATATTGTAATTCACCCAAGTGTAGGTTGTCTGCAAGTAATATACTCGTGAGTACGAGATCGATCCACGGAGAGGATGCTGTAAGTTTAATTTTAGCATGATATATTATAGATGGAAATATTATTATGAAACTTCAAATACACAAATTATAAAATTGTCAAGGTTTCAAAGGTTCATTGTTGGTTTATTTAAGATTGCTTAATAAAAATAAATAAAAGAAACTAAAATAAGAATAAACATAAAGAACAATGAAATATTTAAACAAGTATATCATATAATATAGTTCCCATTATATTAATATCAGCCGATATTTAATACATGGTACCCATAATATATATATAAATGAATAAATATAAACATAAAAAGAACAATTAAATATTTAAACAAGTATATCATATAATATAGTTTCCACTATATTAATATCAGCCGATATTTAATACATGGTACCCATAATATATATATAAATGCATAAATATAAACATAAAAAAAACAAGTAAATATTTAAACAAGTATATCATATAATATAGCTCCCACTATATTAATATCAGCCGATATTTAATACATGGTACCCATAATATATATATAAATGCATAAATATAAATTGGAATAAAAGTAAATGTTAGATCAAATCACAATATTTCATTTAGAACAACCGGCAGAGCCACGCTATCGTCTAAATAAAATATATGACTTTATGTTAGATGCGATAAAGTAAATGTTAGTTGCGGAAAAATAAATGTTATATGCGAGAAAGTAAATGTTAGTTGCGAAAAATTAAATGTTAGTTGCGATAAAGTAAAAGTTAGATGCGAGAAAGTAAATGTTAGTTCAAATCACAATATATTATTTAGAACAACCGACAGTGTCACGCTATCGTCTAAATAATATAAATGACTTTATTATAAAAAGATACTTATATTTATAGTATATAATTATTGTAGTATTTATTGTATCATATTTGACAACAAATCAAGGTAACCACATTCAAGGTACCAAGCATTTGATGTAAATAGATAACAACAAATCTTCCAAAATTATACCTACAAATAAGGATCAATTAGAAAAAAAAAATAGAAATAGAAAAAGAGAAGAATATACAAAATATAAATAATCTTACTTGACCAACAATGAAACCTTTTCACCTTGACATAAAAAGATTTAGCTTGCCATGAACATGAAACTCAAGAGTAAGGATAAAATAAATTTCATACTTGAACTTGAGAAATATGCACACTCAAACTTTTATTCTCACACACACAATATTTATTTTACAAATGAGGACTTCTCTACACTCTTGCATACTACAAAGCTTATACAACACATCTATTTATAGGCCAAATGAGAGCAAGAGTCCAAGGCTCATTAAATGTGAAATAGTAAAGTTGGTGGGTGCTTGTCTCCTTGAATGTCAATACCATGACCCAACTTTAATTGGCATGTTTGATGCCTTAGACCACCGATTTATCCTTTCTTTTCGACATAGAACACGTAGGATATTTTGTGTAGATGTGTTTGGACATATAATTCACCTCTTTTGGGTAAAAAGTGAAATAGTTATGATATTTTTACTACAAGCTGGTCATAGTAAAAGTAAATCTGTCTCCATTTTGATGTTTGATTATTTTGATCATCTTAATGAGGTTTTTGGAATTTCTTGTCTTCTACAAAGTTGAAGATGCCTCTTTTGTAATTCTACAAGATTTGAGATTACTCCAATATGACCATTGTAGCTTGAGTAATTTTATTTTTACCAAACCTGCGCAAAACATAAAATACAACATTTTTAGTAAAATATTTAAATATAAACACATAACACAAAAATAATACAACTTCATAATTTTAATGAAACTTTAAATTTAAAACACACTTTTAAACATATAAATAATTACAAATTTTAAGTTTCATCAGAGACCGGAGAAGATGATCGGAGAAGAGTGTTCCGATAAGGTAGAGCGGTGCTTCCGAGAGATCCCTGTGATAGAAATTGAATCAAGAATTAAAATAGAGGAAATTGGATGCAAGAATTAGGGGGGGTGTAGGGAGGATGAACGAGAGGGAGAGAGGACAGAATTAATAAAAGAGAGAAAGGAAAGATAGAATCTGCGATATTTAAGGCAAAAAGAGCTCTCGCTCGATTCGCAAGATGTTGCGGATCGAACGAGACAAAATTTCCAAACTTACTGTCCCGACGAAAAGTGTGCTCGCTCGATCCACAAGATGTTGCGGATCAAGCGAGACCAAAATGCATACCTTACTGTCCCGACGAAAAGTGTGCTCGCTCGATCTGCAAGATGTTGCGGATCGAGCGAGACCAAAATGCATACCTTACTGTCCCGAGCAAAAACACGCTCGCTCGATCCGCAAGATGTTGCGGATCGAGCGAGACACAAAAAATAATATTTTTAGATTTTTCAAAATGTCGAAAAAAAAAACAATAAAACAAGAAGCAACAAAAACATAAAATAAGACTAAATGAAGCAGAAGAAATAAAAAAAACGAGCAAAAGTAAAAAGAAAAGAAACACTGGATTGCCTCCCAGTCAGCGCTAAATTTGCAGTCAATCTATAGCTCGACTGCATGCCGTGATTCATTCGACATTAGGCGGGGCATCGAGAGCGATATCATGCTCTTCCACTTCGACGTTCGCTTGGATTCCCTCATAGTAGTGCTTGAGCCGATGGCCATTCGCCTTAAATGTTTTGGATGTGTCCAAACTTTAAATTTCGACTGCACCATGAGGAAAGACGTTAGTGACAACAAAAGGTCCATTCCAACGCGAACGTAACTTACCTGGAAACAACTGAAGTCGTGAATGATAGAGCAAAACTTTCTGATCGACTTCGAAGTATCGTCGAGAGATCATCTTATCATGGAAAGCCTTTGTTTTGTCCTTGTAAATTTTTGAGCTAGCATAGGCATCATTCCGGATCTCTTCTAATTCTTGCAATTGTAGCTTCCTGTGCTCGCCGCTCTCATCTATCTGCATTTTAAAAGTTTTTATAGCCCAATAAGCTCGATGCTCCAACTCCACTGGTAAATGACATGCTTTCCCAAAAATCAACCGATATGGAGACATTCCAATCGGTGTCTTGAATGCGGTTCTGTATGCCCACAAGGCATCATTCAATCGCAAACTCCAATCCTTTCTCGTAGGATTCACGGTCTTCTCTAGAATAGATTTGATTTCCCTGTTGGATACTTCAGCTTGACCGTTGGATTGTGGATGATATGCCGTGGAAATCCTGTGCGTCACATGGTATTTCTTCAGTATGCTCGCCACAGTTCGGTTGCAAAAGTGTGTGCCTCTATCACTGATGAGGGCTCGAGGAATACCAAACCTAGAGAAAATGTGATGCTTGATAAACTCTGCAACAACTTGAGAATCGTCAGTACGGGTGACCTTAGCTTCCATCCACTTCGAGACATAATCCACAGCAAGTAATATATAAATATAACCATGTGAATTTGGAAAGGTTCCCATAAAGTCGATGCCCCAAACATCAAAGATTTCACAAACTAGAATAGGTTGTTGGGGCATCTCCTTTCGTTGGGAGATGTTACCTGTCTTTTTGGCATTGGGCGCACGACTTACAGAACAGGTAAGCGTCTCGAAATAAGGAGGGCCAGAAGAATCCGCTGTCCAACACCTTTCTCGATGTCCTTCTCGGCCCAAAGTGGCCACCACATGCATAAGAATGACAAAATGTGAGAATAGGGATTACCTCGCTCGCGGGAACGCATCGTCGTATAACTTGATCAGCGCAGTGCTTCCACAAGTATGGATCATCCCACACATACTCACTTTGTCCTTTTGCGCCTTAGAAAATTCAGAGGGGAAACCATTAGTAACTAAATAATTCACAATGTTTGCGTACCATGGTAATTCGGTGGTTGTCGAGAACAGCTGTTCATCCGAAAATTCGTCATGCAATTTCAGCTCCTCATCAATATGAACTAGACGACTCAAATGATCAGCAACTTGATTCTCGGCCCCTCTTTTTTATTTGATTTCTATATAGAATTCACTCAGCAGTAATATCCATCGGATCAGCCTTGGTTTTGCCTCTTTCTTCGCCATCAAAAAACGAAGAGCTGCATGGTCAGAATACACAATAACTTTAGTACCAAGTAAATAGGAGCGGAATTTATCTAAAGCAAAAACAATAGCGAGAAGCTCCTTTTCCGTAGTGGAATAATTTCATTGGGCATCATTCAAAATACGTGAAGCGTAGTAAATAATTTGCGATGCTTTCCCAACTTTTTGGCCTAAAACAGCGCCAACGGCGTAGTCACTGGCGTCACACATGATCTCAAATGGTTGGCTCCAATCCGGTGGTTGGATTATTGGTGCAGATGTCAAGGAGTTCTTCAATTTGTCAAAAGATGACTTGCATGACTCATCAAACTCAAATGACACGTCCTTTTGTAATAGCTTGCACATGGGGGATGCGATCTTGGCGAAATCTTGAATGTACCTCCTGTAAAAACCTGCATGACTAAGAAAAGAACGCACTTTCCGCACACATGTGGGGTAAGGTAGAGATTGAATGATATCAATTTTAGCTCTATCTACCTCTATTCCTTTTGATGACACAACATGACCCAAAACCACACCTTGCCCAACCATAAAATGACATTTTTCAGAATTCAAAACGAGATTGGTTTCGACACACCTCTTAAGGACAAGTGCAATGTTAGATAGACAGTTTTCAAAGGAATCACCATAGACAGTGAATTCATCCATAAAAACTTCTAAGATATGCTCAATAAAATCTGAAAAGATACTAACCATACACCGTTGGAAAGTGTCCGGTGCATTGCAAAGTCCAAAAGGCATCCGTCGATAAGCAAAAGTGCCAAACGGGCATGTGAACGTCATCTTCTCCTGATCTTCTGGCGCGATAGCAATCTGAAAATAACCAAAATATCCATCAAGAAAACAATAGTAAGGATGACACACTAACCTCTCAATCATTTGATCAATAAAGGGTAAAGGAAAGTGGTCCTTTCGAGTTCCGGCGTTCAGCTTTCTATAGTCAATACAAACCCTCCACCCATTTTGAATGCGGGTGGGAACCATCTCGTCATCCTTATTCTTCACAACGGTGATTCCGGTTTTCTTGGGTACCACTTTTACCGGACTGACCCACTGACTGTCAGAAATTGGGTAGATGACCCCAACTTCAAGTAACTTCAGAATTTCCGCCTTTACCACTTCCATCATTGGTGGATTCAGTTTGCGCTGCGGCTGGCATGAGGGATTCGCTCCTTCCTCCATCAAAATTCGATGCATGCATGTGGAGGGGCTAATTCCTTTAATGTCTGCTATGGTCCACCCAATAGCAGTCTTGTGCTCTTGCAACACCTTGATTAATTGCTCCTCTTGATTAACTTCCAAACTGTTGGAGATGATAACCGGTAATGTTTCCCCTTTGCCAAGGAAAACATACTTTAGATGGTTTGGAAGTGTCTTCAATTCGACCTCGGGTGCCTGCAAAACAGATGGAAGACGCCTAGTATTAGAAACTGGCAAAGCTAAGTAAGAGCATTACCTGACTGAGGTAGTTCAGGCAAACTATTCAAAAGTTTCTCAATCTCTTCCACTTCCTGATTGTATCGAATACCCTCTTCCGTCTGCATAATGGGTGCTGTAATAGCCACCTCTAGATAATCTTTCCCTGCATGCTCACAATACTCTTGTGCCAAGAAATCCACAATATCAACAGAAAACACACAATCATCGCTATCAGGAAATTTCATGGCATCATAAATATTAAATTTTACAACCTCGCCATCGAATTCCATAGTAAGTGTGCCACTGTGAACATCAATTTTTGTCATGGAAGTTTTCAAAAACGGTCTCCCTAACAAAATAGGACTATTATGATCACCGTTTTCCATATCTAGCACATAAAAATCTGCGGGGAACACTAATTCATTAACTTGCACCAACACATCTTCAACGACTCCCCTAGGATATGCATTCGACCTGTCAGCTAACTGAATAACAATCCCAGTTTTGTTCAGTGGGCCAAGTTTCAAGGATGCATATATAGAATAAGGCATAACATTAATTGATGCTCCTAGATCTAGCATGACCTTCTCAAGTCGAACATTCCCTATGGTGCATGGGATAGAAAATATACCTGGATCCTTATATTTTGCAGGTAGTTTTCGTTGGATCACAGCAGATACGTTCTCACCAAGTTCCACTTTTTGACATCCCTTAAATGTCTGCTTCCTCTTTGCTGTGCACAATTCCTTCAAAAACTTCGCGTATCGAGGTACCTGCTTAATGGCATCTAGCAATGAAATATTAACCTCACATCGTTTCATATAGTTCTTTAATCCCCTCACCTTTTCTAGAATCCTTAAGTGCTAAGGGAAAAGGGGCAACAGGCTTATATTCAGATAAAGGGGGAAATTTACCTCTTGGCGAATCATCCTTGGATGATTTTTCCTCACTTACCTTTTGCTCTTCTTCTTCTTTCAGCTTCTCTTTGTGCTCAATCTCAACTTCTTGCTCCTTCATTTTCAACTCCTTCCCATTCCTTAAAGTTATTGCACTTGCGTTCTCCCTTGGGTTCACCACAGTTTGAGATGGCAGAGCGTTTGAGTGCTGTGCTTCTAACTTGTTGATGGCAGTGGCTAGTTGTCCCATCTGGGTACTCAAGTTTTGAATACTTACCATGGTATCCTGTTGAAAAGATGCAGTTTTAGTTGCAAGATCCTTAACTATATTTTCGAGAAACTCACCTGGAGTTGGTATCTGAGGTCTCTGCTGTTGCTGTTGAGGATACGGCGGCCTATAAGTTTGATTATGTGGTGGTGCTTGAGGCCCCAATTGACTTGCTTGAGGATTCCCATATCTTATATTTGGATGATTCTTGCAACCAGGATTGAATGTGTTGGAATACGGATCATACTTCCTCTGTGGTTGTCCAGAAAATCCTCCAGTAACGTTTACCTGTTCAACTGAATCCTCTTGAAGTGTAGGACACATATCAGTGGCGTGTCCTATTGCAGCGCAAATGCCACATGCCTTCGCAGTCTGTCCATTCCCTACAGCCATCTGACGCACAAGAGTGGTTAATTCAATTAATTGCTGTTCAAGGGAAGAGACATTTACCTCGTTGTTTTTCCTTGGTGGATGCTCGTTCCTGATGGTGCCAAATTGTTGAGAATTGGCAGCCATATTCTCAAGTAAGTTCCTCGCTTGCACCGGTGTTTTGTCCATGAACACTCCTCCACTAGCCGCATCCAGCATGCTCCTGTCATGAGGCAACAAACCTTCATAGCATAATTGAATTAATTGGTTCTCACTTATCTGGTGTTGCGGACAGCTAGCACAAAGCTTCTTGAACCGCTCCCAATATTCATGCAGTGATTCTCCTAAATATTGTTTGATCCCATAGATTTCCTTCCGGATATTTGCAGCTCTAGAGACTGGAAAGTATTTTTCCAGGAAGGTTCTTTTCATCTCTATCCAAGTAGTGATAGAGTCAGAGGGTAAGTAGTATAACCAATCCTTAGCAGCACTCTTCAAAGAGAAAGGAAAGACTCTCAGCTGAATCTGTTCCTCTGTTACTCCATGGGGTTTCATACTCGTGCAGACCACGTGAAACTCCATCAAGTGTTTATTGGGATCCTCACCTGCAAGACCATGAAAAGCAGGTAGTAAGTGAATTAAACCAGATTTGAGTTCAAAAGTAGCATTATTTTCCAAAGTAGGGAAAGTAATGCATAAGGGTTTTTGATTGGCATCAGGAGTGCCCAATTGTCTAAGACTCTGGTTCGCATTCGCAGCCATCTCTTCGTTCTCAGGAAAAGCAGCTCGAGCAGCGGCTTCTTGTTGGTGCCTACGGAGTTCTCACCTTCGCCTATGCAAAGTTCTTTCGATCTTCGGATCGTAGAAAAAGCCTTCTTCAGCAAGATCACCTGAAAGCATAAACAAGAGAAACTAGAAACAAAGAAAAGACAAGAGAGTGAGTTTAAACAAATAAAAACAAAAAGAAAAAGAACACAATAAATTAACACCGTTCCCCGGCAACGGAGCCAAAATTTGAAAGCGCTTATCGTGTCACGCCCAAATTACCCAACTCAAGCAGATAATCACTAAAAATGTAGTAGTGTGAGTAGGGATCGTTCCCACGAGGAAAGGTAAATTCAAAGTGTTCTAAATAAATAAAATAGGGGGTTTTCAAGTTTGGATTAACTACTAAGAAATTTAAGCAATTAAAAATTCACTAGCATGCAAAATTAAATAAAAGACTGGAGAAATTCAATAGGAGATGAGACTTGGTATCGGTCGACTACACCATTGTTATTCATTCATTCAATCATTGATTCTCTAAAAATAATCAATCTTATTAAATATTCGTCATTGAAAATTCAATTCTTGTTTCACCGTAATTTTAGTTAATTAGAAAACAGCATTCTTAATTAACCCTTACCAATGAACCAATCCGATAACAGCAATCTAGATTTAAATCCACGGTAGCATTTATACTAGTAAAACTGACGAAACTAGACAACACAATACCAGCGATTGTATTTAGCCTATCCAATAATTGACCCTACGAAATAATAAGTTCAACAACAGAAATTATCACACGTAGTTGCTTCGCAAATTAGTTTATTCAAACAATTACGGATTTGAACTCTAATTTAGCTATCGCTTGCAATACAAAATCCTAAGACGGCCAATCCTAAAATCTCGCATACAAACTTAAAATAAAACAGGTCAAAAATTGATACTTAATAAAGATTGAACACTACGAATCAAATCTCATGAATGAAATATAACAAGGTTTCGTCTCCCTCAACCAAGTAAAAGAGTTTAGCTACAACGATTCATAGAAAAATTCATAAAAATCAAAGAAAAATTCTGAAAACTCTAATTCCCAAGAGAAGAAGAAAACCTAGCCTCCAATCTCTCCAAAAACGTCTGATAAAAAAAATAAAACGGAATAATAGTCTAATAAAGGCTAGGAACTAAATTAAAAAAGTTTCCAAAAATATAATTTTTTCCCGAAACATGGCTCTCGCTCGATCTGCAACATTCTGCGGATCGAGCGAGAGAAAATTGTAGCTGCTACTGTCTTGCGGAAAACGGGTCTCGCTCGATCTGCAACATTCAGCAGATCGAGCGAGAGATAATTCAGCCTCCACTGTCTTCCTAATGTAGGTGCTCGCTCGATCCGCATACTTCTGCAGATCGAGCGAGAGATGGTTTCCAGAAAATTCCCGGCCTTTCCTTTGCTTCAAACTTCCGTTCTTCCGAGGTTCCTTCTTAGTCCGCAAAATAAGCGACCTAACCATAAAAACAAGAATCCCATCATGCAAACACTGAAAATGCAAAACGAACAAAATGCTAAAATAAAACATGCAACTAATGCAAAACAACAACAAAAATGACACTAATAAATGCAACAAAAACACAACTATCAATATATCATATAAAATAAACGGTATTTATTAAATAGAAAAGTCCACAAAATCCCCAACAAACAGTTAACGAAAAGCATATCTACTCTAAAAGGCTAAGTATTGACTTGAAGAAGAAAGAGAGGTCATTTGGAAACACATCTAAGTTTTATTTTCATTGTCGACAACTTATGTTGCTACTGGGCATGAAATATAATTGTTTTGAAATAAAAAATACACAGAAAGAGATATACAATATTTGTGTGTTGTACGTGAGGAAATAATTAAATTATATTTACTATATATAATGCATTCAATATCTTTATCAATACATGTGGATGAGTACATATAAGATAAAGTAAATGTTAGGTATAAATAAAATAAAATTATATTAAAACAAAAAATATTTATTATACAGAGTGATAAAATCCTGGGTCATCAGTTGGCTTTTGGCTTTCAGCGCCTCTACTCAAATAAATTATGTGTTGTGACGAAATAATTAAGCAGATTGCTTAGCAGCAGGAGGCGGGACACACAAAGGTGGATTCTGTTTGCCGTTCAAGCTTAGCTTGACATTGTTGCATTTGGTGGTGATAGGGCAGAGGCTTCCGTTGTATGTAAGATCGATGTTTCCAACCTGAACATTTTCACAAGGCTTGGTCTTGCTGCAGACGAGTGTCACCGCGACCGGATCATTTGTGGTGCCCCTAATGTTGTCTATTTTGACGTTGCTGATCTTGATGAGTGAAGGATTCTGTATATATATATAATAAATGAAAAAAATTAAATTTAAGGTCATGCACAAAATTTGTGAAGTCGAAGATGAATTACGTGCGTCGAGTTTGCACAGGTTGTATGGGCAATATTCTTGATCTATGACAATGGGGTAAAAATATGAACATTGAAACTCAAGTAATGTAAATCATATTTTAATCTAACATATTTCTCAAATTTTTGTGTGAATCAAAAGGATACAAATCAAGAACAAAAGGATAACTAACAGATATAGATATTTTCAAAATACGGTATTTTTCAAAATATGCAATGCATAAGTAATATCACAAAATAATCAATATCAACTCAATCAAATATATAAGTCATTTACGAAATATATTCAAATATATATATATATATATATTTATTTATTTATTTATCAACTTGAGTAAATAAGTTTTCACCTAGAATAAACAATATCAACTCAAAGTTTCAAGCAACACAAAACCAATATGTATTTGCCAACTCAAATATTCTTGAAATTAAACTTTAAAGAGTCCCTTCTTTGTCATTAAGCACAATCACAATTGTAAGAAAAATGAGTAGACATTCTTAATATAAAGACATGCTAGCACAAGTAAAAATCAAGACGACAATCATTCACAAATGCGCTTTTAAAGCTAATTTTAGAACGAGTGTACCGAGTTTTCTTGATGATGTGTGACTCAAATTCGAATTAATTTGTCCGTTTTATAGATGAGATCAAAGTCCTTGAGCTTCTGGACAAAAACACTAACTCTTGTTCATGCCCTATTTTCTATCGCAGAATCATGGTTGGACTCTAACAAATAAACTGTTTTTTCTCGTGCATTACCAGGCTGAAAATTTTATACCGCTGTGATCTTCTATGAGTCTAGTTTGCAATGCAAAAAGCGGTTTGTCATTTAGACACTCAAGCAAGGAGTTATGTAATTTTTTCGAAAGTCACTGCAAGTTGCCAGAAAACTAACTATGCATGTATATGTTAGAAAAATCATGAAAAACGAAATTGAAAAATCAAAATCAATTTCAAAGTATCTTTCAAGAACAACCTGCTCCGACCCCACTTGTTAGGATCGATGACGTGAGTAGAGGAGGGATGAATATACACTTTCAAATTATTTTGAGCTACAATATATAGCTCATTTTTTCAAACATGAACCAATTAAGCACCGAAAAATTATATCAAGTTTTATTTCCAAACCTAACGGAAGGCATTCAAAATAATACTTTTAAAACTGTTTTACATATTTAGAAATCATTTGAAAATGATGCAAGTTGAAATAATAAAAATAGTTTGGATAAATTCGAGTTTCAACTTCCATTTTGAGTTAGCAAATTCACACTAGAGTAAATATGTTAGAAATACAATTTTTTTTAGTTATGATCAAAATCAAGATTGCTTGTGTTTCACAACTCAAAAACAAATAATATATCATATAAAATAAACGGTATTTATTAAATAGATCAGTCCACAAAATCCCCACCAATCAGTTAACTAAAAGCATATCTACTCTAAAAGGCTAAGTATTGACTTGAAGAAGAAAGAGAGGTCATTTGGAAACACATCTAAGTTTTATTTTCATTGTCGACAACTTATGTTGCTACTGGGCATGAAATATAATTGTTTTGAAATAAAAAATACACAGAAAAAGATATACAATATTTGTGTGTTGTACGTGAGGAAATAATTAAATTATATTTACTATATATAATGCATTCAATATCTTTATCAATACATGTGGATGAGTACATATAAGATAAAGTAAATGTTAGGTATAAATAAAATAAAATTATATTAAAACAAAAAATATTTATTATACAGAGTGATAAAATCCTGGGTCATCAGTTGGCTTTTGGCTTTCAGCGCCTCTACTCAAATAAATTATGTGTTGTGACGAAATAATTAAGCAGATTGCTTAGCAGCAGGAGGCGGGACACACAAAGGTGGATTCTGTTTGCCGTTCAAGCTTAGCTTGACATTGTTGCATTTGGTGGTGATAGGGCCGAGGCTTCCGTTGTATGTAAGATCGATGTTTCCGACCTGAACATTTTCACAAGGCTTGGTCTTGCTGCAGACGAGTGTCACCGCGACCGGATCATTTGTGGTGCCCCTAATGTTGTCTATTTTGACGTTGCTGATCTTGATGAGTGAAGGATTCTGTATATATATATATATATATATAATAAATGAAAAAAATTAAATTTAAGGTCATGCGCAAAATTTGTGAAGTCGAAGATGAATTACTTACGTCGAGTTTGCAGAGGTTGTATGGGCAATATTCTTGATCTATGACAATGGGGTACGTAACTTTGTCCATGATAAGGTCTTGGAATTCCAGATTGGTGACCTGCAAAGTGGCAGGAGCGGAGGGCCAGGTTTTGATCCTGACCCCATTCTGAGTGCCGATGAAGGTGCAGTTCTTGACGTAGATCCCCACAACATCCATCTCTGTTGTGGATCTGCCCAAGCTTCCGACGCTGATCCCATGACCGGGCCCGCAGATCACGTTTTGGATGTGTACTTGCTCGGTTCCGTCACCAATGGATATACAGTCATCACCGGTTTTTATGACTGAGTCAGTAACGTTGATATTTGTGGAACGTGCTATATGCAAGCCGTCCGTGTTTGGACTGTCTCCGGGCGCATAAACCTTGAAACGGAGGAAGGTGACGTTGTGGCACCCTATCACGTTTAGGTGGAAGGTCTTGCTGTCCTTGGTGGTCACGTCTTTGATGGTTGAGTTCGTGATGAAGTTGAAACTCAGGTTCTGCAAGCAAGCATTTAGAGACAAACTTAATTTGTTGAACAATAAATTAATTATAAGATCTTATACTTGGGGCCGGTGACATAAGTCGATCGAGGCGCTACGCGTCTCACCATTGGAAGTTTGACGCAGTTTTTGTTCGTGTGACAATCATTCCTCTTCCAAGATTCATGTCCTTGGCCGTCGAAGACTCCTTCGCCGGAAAGAGTGAAATTATCGAGATAATTTATGGTCACCCACTCCCATTGTTTGTTAGGCATTTGAGTTGGATCCAACGGAGCTTTCAAAATGCCATCGACCCTAAGCTCAATAGGTGCCTTGTTAGGTCCAACCAATTTCGCTTGCTTCAAAGACCACGTCCCTCTTGGAATCCAAACTCTGCTTGGAATTGGTGATGCAGTGGCCTCTTTCCAGGCAGCCAATAAAGCCTGCATTAAAAATGTAATTTTTCATATCTCGCGTCTATATTACCCATTCGTTTTTCCAAGAAAATTTATTAACTATCCGATATAGTTGTAAATACCTGACTTATATCATGATTCAGATTGGCACCAAACGTCCTCACGTCGTAAACTACCGTATGTGAATTGGCATTGTATGCCAAGAATGCCAAAAAGAAGATAATTTTGCAAGTGAACGTTGGAGCCATTTTGTTTTGTTTTGTTTAGTTTTTTGTGCAAATATATGTATCTTGTAGAATATTAAGCAAATTTATAATGATATTAAGGTAATTTTGAGATCCACAAAACATGCCCTTCCATTCATGTAATTTGTGCTTTTAGGAGCCTGAAAATATTTATTGGTCGAATATCCTTTATATTTGGGTCTTGTTTAAGTTATCCACCAAGAAAATGTTACATGACTTTTTATATATATATATATATATATATATATATATATATATATATTAAGCTTTAAAACGAATAAGATACCCTCTATCAAATAAAAAAAACTTATTACAAAAACTCCATAATGCATCTATATTTTCTAATTTTGATATGAAATCTGGATTTTGTTAAATGCAAATCTCTCGAGAAGATAGATATAAAACTGATTTTACAGTTTTTTTGGACGGTATGAGTGAAATGTAATATTGTCTTTTGGATTAAACAATGCCCTTGAGAATTCCAATGAATTATGAATGAAATATTTAATGATTAGCCAAATTTTTTTATAGTTTTATATTGATCATGATGTACGATTTTTTTCAAATAACATAGATGATCAACATTTTAAACACCTAATTAAAAAGATTTCTTTATATTACAAAAAGAAAATGGTATAGTGGCATACTGGTATCCAAATCAAAAATGAGTTTTTTCCAAACTAAAATAAGATTTTGGGACATTACATATCTCAAGAAAGTATAACTCCTATTGAAATACCATTACAATTCACTAATAAATTTCCAGACAAAATACATGATAAAAATTAATTATAAGATTTTTAGGAAGTTTAAATTATGTTTTAGATTTGTGTCCAATTATTAATAGAAAGGCAAAACCTTTACATGATATTGAAAATACACACTTCTCTCCTGTGAAATTTTAATAGGCACCACAGCCCGTAACCTTTTTTAATATTTGCACGTTTAACCCTTGCTACAACGAGTTATTAAACACGCGTTGTTACGACGCTAAAGCAACCATTTTTTGACAATATATATTAGGTCTATATTTGAGTACTAGATATGAAAATTATTACAATAATAGGATATCATTTTCGTATCATAATCCTACTATTATTAAAAAAAAATTATTTTGGCGCAAAACAGCGCGTGCTTAACAAACACGCCATGACAAGAGTTAAACGTGCAACTATTATAAAAGGTTCAGGGCTGGTTTAAAATTTCATAGAGGATAAATGTTTATTTTCAATATTTCACTCGAATTTTGGTTCGAAAAACTTAAATTTTTTATTAAGAATATATTGTAAAAGTGCAAAAGAAGTTTTTTGGAACACTTAGTTTTGGTGTTAAGTCACTAATACGACAAAACTAATATAAAGGAAAAACTGGAAAATATACTTAAAATTTGTAAGGCCCGAGATTATTTAATTTTAATCCAAAAATATTTAATTTGGGAATATTTAAAGTTTAGAATTAAATTCTAATATTCTTAAATTATTTAGGATTGAAATTGAATTAAATCGTTTTTCTAGGGACTGAATTGCAAATATGTCAAAGTTCAGGGACTAAATTGCAATTTGGCTTATATAAATCTAATTCCCACTTGTTTATCTTCATTGTACACGTGAACATCATCAGAACAAAAGGGAACGAAATAGAAAACACTACTTCACGCCATTTTTTTTATCTTCAACGCTTGAGTTTCTCGTGATCCGGTCGTCAGAATTTCGAAATAAATATATATCTGCGATTACCGCTCCAAGATCTACGTTTTGGCACAACTTTTATTGAGTTCTCTCATATTTTATTTTTATGTTGAAGATGGAATTTTCTTATTCTTGGATATATATGTTTATGAGCTAGCTCCGACTACCAACTTCCTTTGGATTGATTTGTTGATATAAAAGTATTGAGCGAAATAGTCCCTCATAAAAATCAAATCGACCCTCGGATTTTATAATCTCTGATTCTCTCAAATAAAGTCAATTTAGATAAATTTGGGTCGTTACAATGCTCTCCCTCTAAGAATAGATTTTGTCCTCGAAATCAGATACGGTTCCAACACAAGGACGAGATAGAATCAAAAGACTGCAATAAGAATTCACTTCTCATAAATAAGTCCAAAAATTCTGCTCCAATTCGAAATCTGTCTCTCAAATACTCCTTCAAGTCCGAAACACCATCACTGCACTATCAAAAACTGAATTCGGTTAGACTCAAAGCTGCTTTTAATTCTGGTCAAAACTCTGAATCATTCGTCTCAAGCAATTCGGCATCTCAACAATTAAAAAACATAGAAACTCTAATCAGTTAATTCTACAATACTCCGTCCGTCTATCGAAAGTCGTCTCATTCTCGTCAGAAAATCCTTTTATGCTCAGTCATAAATCGAATCATCTCTGGTTCCAACTCATGTGACACAGAAAATCATCTCGAATTAACGGGGATCTTCCTCTCTTCTCGTACAAGTCTTGAAAGTGTCTTCAATAATTCATCAAATAGTTGTCGTTGTACGAAGTCTCCACAAGAATTCAAGGATTCTGCCACTAGTGCTAAGTTGAGCACTACAACTCATGGCATCTCCTTTAACGTTTGTCTCATCTGATCTGATTGTCCGTCGTCTTGAAGATATTGAAAAAAAAAATACGTTGTAATCAAACAACAATTGTCTCTTCAAAGTTTATGCCAAAAAAAATGAGTGCATCGAGGATCTCTGTCTAAACTGACAGACTTTGGAAAAACATGACATGACATCCGACGACCTCTGACAAAAATATCAACCCTCTAGTCCTGACTGAAAGTCATTTTGTACGGAATACGGTAGCAGATTTCATCAATCGGCCAATCAAAATCAGATAGTAGATAAAATAAGAACAATTCCTTTGAATTCTAAGATTAGAAAAGATCGCGGAAATCTCTTCGTAAGGAAACGATGCCAAATCTTCCAATCAATAAGATCGCTGTGAGCTCAAGTCCAGAGCCAGACCTTGAGTCTCGAGCATCTTCAGCTGCCTCGATGTCTAGACTAGAGCTTGATTCTTCTGAATAAGAGTATATCCAAAATTCTCGATAAGAAGAAATCTCAACTACTGAAAGATCATCCGTACCGAATTCAAGAATACTGGAGTGCTGATCAACAGAAATTCCATCACCAGATCATACAATCGAGGAAATTTTAACTCTATCCAATCAGAATTCAGACATCGAAGAATATCATACAACTGCTCGACACCAAAATCTGATATAAGATTCTCAAAAGCTCTGAATGATCGGTACAATTCTCATTCCAAAAAGACAAACAAATCATCGATAAGAATTCCTAACTTCAACTAATACTTCTGAAAGATCCGGTTAATAGAAAATTAACAACACTACAGGAGTGTTTGTCAATTTGAACGACCCGACAAAAGTTAGAGGCACGATAAACATTAAACAGATCCTTCAATAAGAAGGCAAGAGACTCACCAGTATCTATCAGTTCAAAAAGAGCAGAAAAACCCAAATCGAACGTTTACCTGATACGTCATTATCGAGTGCAGCCTGAGCCTGATCCTTAGTCAGAGCAAAGACTCGAGCCTGCTGTCTGGGAGGTTGGTTCGCATGCTGGTTACCTTCCTGTCTATTTGTCTGCTGAGGTTGGAAAGAGTGGACCGTGGATGCTTGCCGCTGAGGATGAGATGTCTGTCTCGAAGAACTTCCACTCTGTGCTTGTTCAGAGCCCCACTGAGGACACGATCTGGCAAAGTGCCCCGCCTTGTTACAGATATAACAACTTCCAAAAATACCTCTACACTGATCACTGGAGTGACAACCTCCGAAATTGGCACAACACATGCCTGACTGACTCGAACTCTGTCCCGATCCGATCTGCCTCGAGCCACTAGAGCTCAAAGAACTGCTTCTGTGCTTCTTAAACTGCTTTCCCTTCGGATGATAGTAATCCTTCCTATTAGCTCCACTGCTACCACCCTCAGAACTCGGTGGTGGATTCTAAAATTGAAGAGATTGATTCAGGTACTGAGGTGGTTGGTTCTGAGACTGACTAGGCTGCTGAGGCACGACTGGAGCTCCTCTCTGTCTCCACAAACCTGTTTCCGCTCCTTTTGCATGATTCATGGCATCCGCAAAATTATCAGGCCTAGAAGTGTTTACCAACGTGAAGATATCAGGGTTCAAACCATTAATGAACTGATCGGATTTTGCTTCTTCGTTTTCGGAAATGTGCGGTGCAAATCTCAACAACTATCAAACTTGGTTACATAATCCTCAATATTCAAATTCCCCTGCCTCAGATTGGCAAACTCGGATCCCTTATCCTTTTGGTACGAAACTGGGAAAAACCGCTTATAAAACTCAGATTTGAAAATATTCCAGTTAATAGCTGTACCTCGATTTTTCATGGCTCTCTTCGTTGTGATTCACCAGTTCTTAGCAACACCCCGTAGCTGATGAATAACCAACCTGGTTCTGCGGTCATCAGAATAGTCAAGAGAATTGAACAATTGATCAATGTTGTCCAACCAGCTCTCACAGTCAATAGAATTCTCTGTACCCTGCAACAATTGCAGGTTAAACGACTGAAACCTCTTCAGTAAGGTTTCCATAGGCATTGCTGAGGCATCAATCTGATGAGTTTCGGTACTAGCTTGCTCGTTCGGAGGAGTAACTTGCGGTGGATTTCTGTTAATTACTCTATGAGGACCCATCTGAATATCAAAGGTTAGGACACAAGATATCTCAAACGCTACAATTCGGTGCCCTTTTCCAACCTCACAGAACTTCGGATACAAGTCGATAAACAAAAACAGTTATATCTCAAGTAGTCAATACATTATAATTTAAATCACATAATCATATAATTCAATTAATTCTCAAATAATAAAGCATGCTCGCATGAAATTTAAATAAACAATAAATAACTCAATCACATGCGAGGAGCCAATTCAAGCGGACTCGATCTACCCCGCTCACTTCTAGTTCAACCAAAAACTTATCGCTCTGATACCACTTAATGTGAGACCTCGATTCTAATCATGTAATCAAGAATAAAACCAACAAGCTTGGACAAAAGCCAAGGCGGAACTCAAGTAAGAAAAAAAAATTTAAAGGGCCACCACTCGATCGGTTGAACTCAACCGATCGAGCGCGGCAAAAATCCGAGTTCATTGTCTCCAAAGAAACAAGGCTCCTGCTCGATCGTTTGTAATCAGCCGATCGAGCGGCAGCAAAAAATCCAACACACTGCCTCTGAAAATTGAGGCTTGTGCTTGATCGGTTGAACTCACCCGATCGAGCACGCCCCTCTGCACAAAAATTCCATAATTTTATCTAAGGCATGCATTCCTCCATTCATCAGTCTCAACATGTATACTGAAACGACCCTAACTTCTATACTTAATTAAATAATAAAAGCAAATACAGATTTTAAAAAAATTTGCCATGACTTGTTTGTAAGTAGACAAGCCAACATGTCTCAAGCAACCAAACGAGCTAAAAGAGAAAGAAGAAGACGTATAAGAAATTAAGGTTTCATACTACGACAGTCATCCATAAAGAAAATAGGGGCAATCCCACACGATTGCAATAATATCAATAACAGAATATAAACCATAAACTCCAAGCACAGGAAAAACACCTCCTGGCTAACACCAAAAGTACTTAGTTTAAAAGTTCGTTATTACAACATCACTAATGCGGAAAACATAAAATAGCATCGGTCGTAGGGCTTCGCTTCGCCGGAGACCTCCCCTCAAGGACCCTGCCCCTTGGTCCCTACAAGCTTCTCCTCACCTGGAAATCAAACAAGCATAGTGAGTCTAATGACCCAGCAAGTATAAACAGTGAAATAACAAGGGTTTAAAATAACTGCAATAATACTCAAAATACTATACATAATATACTTGAAACATAAGCTGTAAAGATGCGCATGCTACAAAATAATGAGACAACATGTAAACGATGAACACACGCCAACTCACGCTATGAAACTCTGGAACTTTCTTAACTTTATTGAAACTCATGCATGACTGAAAACTAAATGCAATAAGACGAGTCAAACTGATACTGAATGTGAAACTGTAAACTTAGATCCTTGAATTGTGACCCTCTGTTTTGATCGATCAATGGCTGCAGTGCACTATGCTGGCAAGACGCCGAGATTTCTCCCGACTGACGTTGCCCCTTTATGGCAAGGACACCGAAATTTCTCCCGGCCCCACATTGCCCTTCTTGGCAAGGACACCGAGATTTCTCTCGGCCCCACATTGCCCTTCTATTTTGGTAGGGATCCCAGGATGTCTCCCGATTTCAATATACCCGTCTATGGAAAGTGAGTGAGGCATCCCCTACCCATCAATACCCTTTCCCATCACAATCAAATCACTTTGTTCAAAAATATTTTTCTCGGCATTAAAATACTTAGCATGCATGAAAGAGCCTTTCTTTGTAACCTTTTTGCTTGACCCATGGCCAAGGGTTAAAGACACATGTATGCATTTATATGAATGAATACTCAATGCATAAATGTGGGTATTAGGTGAGTAAGTGGCTGCACCTAGGTGCTAACCCAACCTTAACTCAAAATTCTCACATACAAGGCACAACCCGAGAAATCGCACCGAAAATTGCTTAACTCTATCTTCCTTTAACCAAATTTGACGCCGCTCAAACCGACACTCTCCAAACACTACAAACTAACCATAGGACCTGTTTTCAATTTCATTTGACAGCCTAAGTAACTAGAACAAAAACCTATTCCGGACAGCCCACTTTTTCCCTGTAAATTCTGCACCGATACCTTAACTTCAAAAATCTATAACTTATTGAAATCATTCCCGAAACAAGCCCATTATATACCGACGTGACCAAAACATCATGAACTTGACCTAGGACCAGCCCTAACCACGCCCAGACCTCATATGACGCCTCCCCTGCCCCAAACTCAGACTGCCCTGCCCATTGCAAACCTCATCATTCCACACTTCTACTTGGAGGAAACACCATTAAGCCCTATTCCCTTGCCCCCACCTACTTCCAAACCACCAAACACACTAAAAACCATCTCTTAGGACTTAGAACAAGCACCTTGGCAGCCCTCAACCCTACCTCCACACCATAATTCAAAATCAACAATTTTATGCACCAAAAGCCTCACATTCATGAATAATCAATCAAGACCACATGCCAAACAATAAAATACACTTATATACTTCAATCCCAGCCCTAACATCATGCAAATTTCAAATTTTAGGCAAAATATACCTCTGAAATTTTCGAGAGTGCCGATACGCATTAAAACCCCTCATGTTTCTCATCACAATGCATCATACAACTCATAACCATCAACATATATGAAATTTTTGAAACTTGAATCCTAAACATTTCGAAATTAATCAAGAAAAAATGAACAAAAACTTAGATAGCTAGTTAGATTTCCCAAGGAATGCATATACTTGCCTTCACTAATTTTTACCCACCAAATTTTCGAAAACAAGGGGGAAAGGAGCTGGGAATCTTGACCAACCCCTAGAACAACCTCCTTAGAGTGTATTTTGGCGACGGCGACGGCGTTAGGAGGCGGCGGCGGCGGCAACTGGAGCTGAAGGAGAGGGATTGGCCGATGGAGGGGGAGAAAAGAGTGAGAGAGATCGGGTAGTGAGGGGTTTGGTTGGCTAGGGATAAAATTACAATAATTTATATGTTTAAAAAGTTGAGTGTGTTGTGTGCACATGTGTGTGTATGTATAGGTGTAAGTAATTAAAAGTAGGTGTGTGTGTGTGTTGCTTTTAAAGTACAACTTTATAGTACAACTTTACCTACTAACTTACACTAACAAAATTTCCTAAGTTTAAAAACCCCAAATTAAAAATAATAAATTGGGTTTTACTAATCCGGGTTTATGAAAATTTTAACTTTTGAAAAAGTTAAAGAATAAGCTCAATATTGCAATACTAACAAAAATGATTTCTGATACCCGAAAATTCCTAACTTTTGAATTCCCATCTAATTTCCTCCTACCTCCCTACTAAACTTTTAAAATAGCAAAATCTTGGAATTCACCGCCAAAATCCTCCATTGCCATACGCCGAAACTGGAAGGCACTGCCTCAAAAATTTCAGAAATAAATAACTTAAAATATTTGAGCACTAGAACTTTAAAGAAAACTTAAGCAATTAATTCCAAGCAATTAAAATCATAATTATTAAAAAAAAGAATTTTAGGCACTATCTTAGGAATTAAAATAAACACTTTAAATATTTTGATGTCACTGCAATAAATGGAATATTTAAATAATAGTAGAGCGATTAAAATAATTTAAACAACTAGACGAACGTTCAAAATTAATTTAAATAAATACACAAGCAGTATAAAAACATTTAAAATGATTTGGATAGATAAAAGAATTTAACTAAATAAGCTAGACATTTAAAATTATTTAAATGAATAAACTAAACAATTAATTAAAATCATTTAAATAAGCAAGCTTATACCTTTAAAATATTTAAAATAAATAAGTTGCACAATAAAATCATTTGAATAAATAAATGATATTCTAATAACACATAATTAAAATAAAGAATTTAAATCATTTAAACTTAAAAATAATAACCATAATATTTATTTAATTTAATATATGCGAATTAGTAGATTGGAATTTAGGTACTACAATTCCTTCCCCCCTTAAATGGAATTTCGTCCTCAAAATTCAGGATTTACTAACTAGGTCCAGATACATTAGACTCGGTTGGCACTAACTTTTCTTACCGAGCACCCACATGAGTTGATGCTAAATATCTTACGATGTATACTCTAATACTTATTAATATCTATATCATCAAGGAACAGACTAACTCTTACTGCAAAACATATTCACAATTCTTATTGCAGTATAAAATTTACAATTCTTGCATGTTCTCAAGTGGTCTTATCCTCTATGAAATTTTTATCACTCTTCAAATTTTCTTTCGATCTAAATTTACAACCTTAAAAACGTCATCATACCGCAACTGATAAGTTCTGCAACCTACAAATTCTTAGATCTTAAGTTATTGCACGACCTACATTATGCTTACCTTATATCCTACGTCGGAATTCCAAGCTATAGAGTCCATATAACCAATAAATAATTTATGTTGACCTCAAACAATACTTAAAACTTTCTAACAACAAAACTACGCTTATCGTCTATTTACCAATTAAACTTAACTCGCATGACATACAACTTGAGCTCTTAAGAAAATTCACAAGTTCCTATAATACTTAGCAACTAAACACTAAGCTCTTATTAATAGGATAGTTAAGGGACTATACAATTCTACCTCGTTAGACCTCGAAATAAGATATGAATCTGACTCATATTTCCCCTACATCGATACAGGAAACCCATCATATATCACTAACAACTATGTGCCAGCTCGAATGATAAAAAAAATTACCTATCTCCTCAACAATCGCATAATGACCGACAAATCGAGTTAATTTTCTTATATACCAAAGTCAATAGTACTACGGAACAATGATACCTTCAAAAACAACCTAACAACCATTTTGAAATTCTAAAGGTCTACGCCACTTATTAGCAATGATTTGCTTAATGCTCTTGGACTATGCTCAATCCCTTATTAGTTATTACATCTCACAACGCCTCTATGAATGATTAAAATTCTCTTAAGCAATGACTCTAGTTCAGCTGACCTTTAAGTGGAAAATAAATGACTCTTCTCAACTTAGGATTGATTGACCCATTTCTCTAAATAAATCTAATCTCATCCTTGAAAACAAAACTTACCACAAAATCAATTATTGTTCAGTTCCAAGATACTGACCGACAATATATAGAATCCAAATGGGTAAATAAACAGATCTCATTCATCCATTCACCAATCTATACTTTCGTCCCTTAGGCATTCTTGATTCTACCGAAAGTTTAATTCTTAGTTAAAATCTTCCAACGGATTTATCCACCTTTTCTATCCCAGACGCAACGACTAGGAGATCCATATTTACACCTCAAGTCAAATTATCTCACGAGTTATTATCCACTTATTGGATTAGATAGCCTCTAAGTACCAAACAATTCTTACATATCGCCTGAAGACATTTCTCAATTCCCTAGTTCAACTCGACAGCATGTTCAAAAATCCAAAATTCCCAAATTATTATATCTACAACCTAAATTTATATTTCAAGAACTTAGTACCCAATTAGGCACCTTGAAGAGTTTGTAACCCGATCGTATATGCTTCCTCAGTATCCTCTAGTACCTTAGTATTTCACCAGTAAATAAATCTACAGCTTATTCGGTAAACCGCTTGAATATTCTATTCGTCATTTTGTTCCCATAGCTGGTGCAATAGTCCTACCGTTGACATTCACAAAACCTTAGAATGCTAATATAAAGTACCCAAAAGTCTCTAGGGACAACTCTATTTCCTATCTCGCAATTGTTCACCCATTCAGCTTACCAAAAATAATCTGTTTACTCTTAAAGTTCCTATTCAAAATTGAAACAACACAAATCAAATAATTTACTACCTAGCAATCTACTCACTAGAACTAGATACAATTGATAGTCGCTACTCCTAGGATCACAACAATAACTTAGGATTTTATCTAGTATAAATGCTAAATTCCAACAGTCTAAACGCTCACTAAGCTGCTATGAGCCAATTATCTACACAAGGATTTGAAATAATAATTGAAATTATGATCCACCCAAATCCTCATCATGATGGATCATGAAAGGAAACAGACATACAAGTAATGCTGCTTAATGTGAAATGAAATTATGCAAGCATGTAGTAACCCGTATCCAAAATTAACGATTAATGCATAATTAATCATGTAATCATGTTTAGGTTAAGTAAAACATGATTAAGGAAATTTCAAATGGGTTAACGGAGTTCAGAAATGGATTCAAAACACTCAAAAATGGTGGGAAAGGTTTGAAAGGTTCGGACGATCCGAACTAGAGTTCGGAGGATCCGAACATGGACGGAGCCAGGCTTCGAAGGCTCTGAAGGCTTTGGACGATCCGAAGATCATTCGGACGATCCGAAGAGTAGCCCAGCCAGCTGTCCTGAAATATTATGTCATCGGTGACATCATAGGGGTGACTTCGGACATCCGAAGAGGCAGTTCGGACCATCCGAATAGTGTTCGGGACAGGTGCATGGTTGCATGCGATTGGATTGACATGTGGCGGAGATCGGACGATCCGATTAGACGATCGGACGGACCAAAGCAGTTCGGATGCTTCAAAGGCATGAACGGATGACCCGAACCCTCGCTTATATATAGAGAGCTGAGGAGCTCATTTGAGACTCGCACCAACTTCCTGTCCTTCGCCCACGTGGATCTATTTTAGAGCTTTGGGTACTTTTATTTTAGAGTTTGAGTAGGGAAAATATTCTAGTATAATCAGACAGTGTTTGACATAGTAGTGTTGGAAAACTGTGTTCAGATCAATTAGAATTGATACCCGGTGCAGCGGAAGTTTAAAAATTTATTTTATTAATATGGAACGATTCCATATCTGGGTATCAAAACTTTTACGATTAAATTTGTGTAAGTAAAAAAAATAATTACTATTAAATATTTTACCTTGTCAAGCAAAGGCTTGATTGTGGACTCCAACAGAATTTAATCTGCTCTTCTTGTAAATCCCGGGAACCGATGACTATCACGATCTATCTCCGGAATTAGGTCCACGAACAAAAAACAGAAACCCTCTGATTGATTGCACTAGAAATCAATCAGAAGTTTTACGTAGAGAATAAACAGATATGACTTGTTAATCCGGATTGTAATTTTTCACAAAAATCACAAGACCGAATTTTCTCCGAAAGGGACAGAGGATTTCGAAAATCCCCTTGAATAATATAAGCTGAAATTCGAAAATTGCAAGACTGAATCACACCAAATTTTTGAACACTGCAGTCCTATTTATAGATAATTTCTAGACTGGATTAAGTTATAATTATATCAGGACTCTAACTCCTTAAAACCCACAATCCATAACTTAAGCCCAACAAGCCAAGCCTGTTGTTATAAAAATTAATATAAAATTCATCGTGACTCCGATTGATAAACTGATTTCACCAATGTGCACAGAAACCATTTCTGCATCTTTTAGAGTCAAGATAATTTTTTTGAATCCGAATTCAGTGATTTCCAAAAATGTCCATCCCTATGTCATTTTAGGAAATTCCACTCCCTTTAGTTAAGAAGTCCAACTTCTCTTTCATTAAATTTAACTCTTTAAATTTAACTATCTCTACGGGGTTTTAGTAATCCATTACTTGTGTAACCCTCAATGGTTCAGGAATACAGCTAGCCATGGGCTCACAACTCCTTATGACTCGGAACAAAAATTTCCGACTTACTCATCGAATCATGGTAAGAGCGCCTAGCAACATCGCCCCATGATTCCCTAGGTATTACTGATAGTGCCTGCAAGAACCAGTAGATTTTGGTTAGCGTACAGTACGGTCCCTTCATCCATATATCCCGATCGAATCAACAACTATTGGTATATCGAGAGTTGTTCGAGATTCGATAACTATGCATAACATCTTGGAGATCTATTAGTGACATCGCATGTGTTACTAGGAAAACCAAGTAACCTAAAACACATCATGTACTCTGGCCAGAGATTCGTCACACTAATATCTCCTCAGATCGCATAGGATATCCACACTCGCAAGTATGTGGTGAATCCTTGACAACAAAGCATCGACTCCTATATGTGTCGTAACTGTACCCAATCCCGACACCTGATGACCCCAATAGAGTCGGTAAACGAGTCAAAGTACAGTACTAGCATATAGAGTCTCAATGATGTTTCAAGTAATAAGGACTAATGGTGTACAACCAAAACCGCGGACTTTATCCACTCGATAAGTGATAACCACTTGGAAAGTCCGAATAGGGTAGTTCGATCATTCATCATATGAATATCCATTTTCATGCTTTGAACATCTCTATGTTCCATACCAATGAAACGTGGTACTCGGCATCGTAAATGCTAGTCTCAATCTCGAGCGATCCTTATCCTTATTTGCGGACGGCTCAATTGACTAGGAACAGTTTAGAATATACAGTGACTATAAGATGTGTTTCATGATAGCCATCCCCATGTGCTACCACATCTTACATACACTATAGTATATTCAAGGTCTTTATCAAAACAACAATAGTATATCATAATATAACAATATAAAGAAAGATAAAGTCAATGCCATTATAAAAGTGTAAATTATATTAAACAAAAGATTGTTTTACATAGAGTCATAAAAGCCCTTAGCCACAAGTTGGCTAACCGGGCACCCACTCTTTCAATCTCCCACTTGCCCTAAAGCCAACTAGTCATACTACGTAATCCCATTGCTTCGCGATGTTTGTCAAACAATGGTCCTGGTAAGGGCTTAGTAAGCGGATCAGCGATATTGTCTGTAGAGGCCACTCTCTCGACACTGATGTCTCCTCTTTCCACAATCTCCCGGATGATGTGGTATTTCCTCAGTACGTGTTTGGACTTCTGATGAGACCTTGGTTCCTTTGCCTGAGCAACGGCACCCGTGTTGTCACAGTACACCGGGACTGGACCAACAACTTCAAGAATTACACCCAACTCTTGGATGAATTTCCTTATCCAAACCGCCTCTTTAGCAGCAGCTGATGCTGCAATGTATTCTGCCTCAGTGGTGGAATCCGCTGTGGTGTCCTGCTTGGAACTCTTCCAAGAGACAGCACCACCATTGAGCATGAATACAAATCCAGAGGTTG
Source organism: Henckelia pumila (assembly GCF_033568475.1). Lineage (NCBI taxonomy): Eukaryota > Viridiplantae > Streptophyta > Magnoliopsida > Lamiales > Gesneriaceae > Henckelia > Henckelia pumila. The sequence goes on from NC_133121.1 coordinate 197,606,112, forward strand.
ATTTCGAGTCATCCATGTCACATTGGAAGCTAGAGTCGGTATAACCTTCCAACTTCAATTCTCTCCCTCCATAAACCATGAATAAATTCTTAGTCCTTCGCAAGTACTTAAGAATATCCTTCACGGCTTTCCAATGCATTTGACCGGGATTGGCTTGGTATCTGCTTGTGACGCTCAGAGCATAGGCCACATCCGGTCTGGTAGATATCATCCCATACATGATACTATCTATGGCTGACGCATATGGCACGTGTGTCATCTTCTCTATCTCTTCGTCAGTCTTGGGACACATAGACTTGGATAGAGAAACTCCATGACACATAGGTAGATGTCCTCTCTTGGACTCATCCATAGAAAACCTTTTCAATATGGTGTCGATGTAGGTTGATTGAGTGTGTCCTATCATTCTTTTAGATCTATCTCTATAGATCTGAATTCCTAGAATATAGGATGCCTCACCTAAATCCTTCATCGAGAATCTACTTGATAACCATATCTTTGTTGACTGCAACATCCCTACATCATTCCCCATGATTAGGATGTCATCAACATAAAGTACTAAGAATGTTACCGCATTCTTCACTACTTTCTTGTACACGCATGGTTCCTCCGGGTTCTTGATGAAACCAAAATCCTTTATTGTTTCATCAAATTTCTGGTTCCAACTTCTTGATGCTTGTTTGAGACCATAGATTGTTCTCTGAAGCTTGCATACCTTATGCTCGCTTCCCATGGATGTGTATCCCTCAGGTTGCGTCATATAGATCTCTTCTTTAATGTTTCCATTAAGAAATGCAGTCTTTACATCCATTTGCCATATCTCATAGTCCATGCTGCTATGGCAATAAGGATTCTTATGGACTTGAACATTGCGACTGGTGAAAAGGTTTCATCATAGTCAACTCCTTGTCTTTGAGTATAACCTTTTGCCGCCAATCGTGCCTTGTAGGTCAATACCTTTTCATCAGGCCCAAGCTTTCTCTTGTAGATCCATTTGCACCCAATTGGAAAAATTTCATCGGGAGGATCTACTAAAGACCAAACTTGGTTAGAATGCATCGAGTCTATTTCCGATTGCATAGATTCAAGCCATAAATTCGAATCCGCATCAGAAATTGCTTCCTTGAAGTTTCTTGGATCACATCCAATGTCGGGTTCACTTTGATCCCCTTCAAGAAGAAGACCATATCTAATAGGAGGCCTAGAAGTCCTCTCGGATCTCCTAGTAATAGGCGTGTCTTGTGATGATTCTTGAGGTGTAGGATCACTATTTTGTATCTCGGGTTCTTCTCGAATTTCTTCGAGTTCCATCATCTTGTCTTTCTTATCCAATAAGAAATCCTTCTCCAAGAAGGTGACATTCCTTGAAACAAACACTTTTGTTTCAGCAGGATGATAGAAATAATATCCGATTGAATTCTTCGGATACCCTACAAAATAACATAAAGTGGATCGACTATCCAATTTATCTCCCACTGTCTGCTTCACGTAAGCAGGACATCCCCAAATCCTCAAGTACGAATACTTAGGAGCTTTGCCATTCCATAACTCGTATGGTGTTTTATTTACTGCTTTAGTGTGGATGTTGTTTAATAACAATACTGCCGTTTCAAACGCGTAGCCCCAAAACGAAGGTGGAAGCTCAGTGAAGCTCATCATGGATCAAACCATGTCCAACAAAGTTCGATTGCAACGCTCCGAAACACCATTAAGATGAGGTGTCATAGGAGGAGTCCACTGAGAGAGAATCCCATCTCTTTTAGATAGTCCAAAAACTCGGTACTTAAGTATTCTCCACCTCGATCCGATCGAAGTGCCTTAATACTTTTACCTAGTTTGTTTTCTACTTCAGCCTTGAATTCTTTGAACTTTTCAAATGCTTCACACTTATATTTCATTAAATATAAATACCCATACCTAGAATGATCATCAGTAAAGGTAATGAAGTAGGTGTTGCCACATTTAGTACCAATCCTAAATGGACCGCAAACATCTATATGGATCAAATCCAACAGATTTTGACTACGCTCAGGTTTCCCTTTGAAAGGAGATTTAGTCATTTTTCCCTTTAGGCAGGACTCACAAGTAGGTAGAGAGTTAATATCAGACATATCAAACATGCCCTCTCCCACTAGCTTGTTCATCCTCCTTGAAGAAATATGACCTAGCCTAGCATGCCAAAGGTTTGCCGGATTTTGACTATCGTCCTTCCTTTTAATTGTTGTTACCGGTTTATCAACATAATTAATTGGAACGTCTTTTAATTTTAAGCTATATAGATCGTTTTCAAGTTGTCCATTTCCAATCAAACATTCATTCTTGTAAATATTGCAAATCTCATTCACAAAATTGCAAGAAAAACCATCTCTATCAAGCATAGAAATAGATATAATGTTTTTGACCAAATCCGGAACATATAAAATATCTCTCAAAAATAACTTAAAATTGTCCTGCAAAACTAAATAAATGTCTCCTATAGCTTTGGCCACTCAGGACATGGCCGTTGAGAGCTCCGCTTTCGACCACTATGTCATGGATTATTTTCAGGCCACTTCCACTCATCTACAGAATGTGGAAGACATGATGCACAGCATGGCGACACAGTTGGGACTTGATATATCTGGCTTTCGACCGGCACCTCATTATCCACCTCCATTCTCATTCCAGTCTGACATGCCACCCCAGTTTTCTCCGGTTGCACCACAGGATTCCTCCATTCCAGACGAAGAGGATGATTATTCATCAGGGGAGTCTTTTTGTTTCACTTTTTGTTGTTGCATTTGCATTTTGTTTCTGTTGTCTTTGTTTGTATTCTGAAGCATTGAGGGCAATGCTTTAGATAAGTATGGAGGGTGCTTAGTTGTGTAGTTATCGTGTGTTGTATTCATTCTGTTTGCATTCATTTTGTTTCGTTAGTTGCATCTAGTTCGTATTCATAGCATATCATTTTGTTGCTTATGTGTTGAATCAAGAAAGAATTGGATAGCATGGCCAATGATGAGACTTACTTTGCTTTGTTTTGAAACTGTAATCCATGACCGTCTGCCTGTCTGACCAATTTTAACTGGTGAAACCAGTTAGATGAATGATCTCTGATAGACTCTGTGATTTGTGCTAGAATATGAGTTTGAAAAGTGCAAACATAGAGATGATTGAGGCGTTGTTTGGAATTTTTGGGCCTAATTTTCTTTGAATTAATTATCTCTAGATGCTCTTTTTGAGCCTACACTTATATGAGTACATGAGGTACATTTTCTGAAAATTGTTGATAATCATCGTTCACTGTTGATGATTGTTTGCTTCTGCACTGATTGAAATTTGTATGATTCGATGGTGAATTGAAACGTGTCTAGAACTAGTTCGAACACTCTTCGAGGTGCAATACAGGCAAAACTGTGATTAGGGATGATTTAGGAAATTTTTCTGTGAATCGTTTGAGTCTTTCAAGCTGCCCATTGATACATTATATCCTTAGTACCTTATTTGATCTTTAATGAAATCGAATGGCATGCATGAAAACGTGGATAAACCCCCATTTGGAATCTTTTCAAGGTCCTACACTCACTACCTAATAATAGCTTAAACACTAATTCCCACCTTAAAAAGAGTAAGTTGATTATGTGAATTGTATATCCAAAGAATTTGAATTTGAAGAGTAGAATGGTGTAAAAAAAAGAAAAAAAAAAGAGAGAAAAAAAGTAGTGGTGAAAAAGAAAAAAGAAAATTGATAGAATGGGTTGAAAAGGAAAATCTGAAAAACAAAGTGAATAATGGTTTGATGAGGTGATTTGGAATGAAACAAGAAGAAAGAGGTGAATAATAATGGTTAGTCGTCATTTACTCCTTTCTTTGAACTGTTATCCTTTATTTGTAGCCATAAGCCAGGCCTAACATTACAAGCTTTTTAAGACCTCTTGACCAAGTCACAGTTGCCCAATATACTAGTGGAGAAGAGTTGTGAGAATTTAGCATATGGACTGTTGATAGACACTGTCGATGAAGGTACTTTGTATTAAACTGATTGCGAGTGTGTTGATACCATCTGTTTGATACCCTTGTTACCTTAAAAAGTCCTCATGATATATGAATGTGTGGATTGAATTTGGATGAAGGTACTTTGAAACATGAGTTGAATAGATTATAAGTTAATGCGGTGAACTAGTTTATTTATAAACTTTTACGTGTTATTAGGTTTGATGTGATTGGATGTGAATTTTTAAAAAATTATTGTTGAAGTCATTGCTCCATAGTATTTCTTGATTTTTTTTGTGTTTGTTTAGTCTTGCTCGAGGGTGAGCAAGGTTTAAGTATGGGGATGTTGATATGTGTGTTTAGTATACATTATTTTATGTCAATTTATATTTATTTCGCATGCATTTATTTTATTTTCGTGAGTTTTGTTAGTATTTTATTTTATGTGCATGTATTATACTCTCCTGGTTGAATTTTGTAGGAAAATAAAGCACTTTCGGAACTATCTGTGCGAACAAGGTGCGCGCGTGCGAGGTCTACTCCTCGCGCATGCGCAGAAGAAATCTCCAGAGTCATCCGAGCGAAGGCACGCACGGGCGAGCTCCTACCCCGCGCGAAGAAGGAATGGATAAAGAGTTTAAGGGAAGCCGTGCGCGCGCGAGCTTCTTCCTCGCGCACGCGCGAGGCGTTTACGAGGCCACTGATTTTTTAAGGTGCGCACGCGCAAGCTGTGCCAGGCGCCCGCGCGCGTGTTCGGGATTGCGCATGTGTTCGAGAATTTCTAGGTCACAAGGATTCTAATTGGTGCGGACCTATAAATAGAAATTTTATTATCTTTTTGCATACTTTTTGTCCTTTTGATTTTTGCGCAAAGGCTGACGGCAGCTGGGAACAATTCTTCAGATTTTCTTTTACTCTATTATTTTTTATTTTATGATTTTAGATTTGGTTTGTTGATCATGTTTATTAGTGAGTAGTAGTTTTTATTCGATCAAGGCCACGTGATTGGGCCAGACAATTTATGTAGAAACTTGATTTGTTTATTTAGATTTTCAGACTTGATTTGATTTTATTGTTTATCGAAATTATATTTTTCTTGTGAATTTCCTGGCCAGTTATTTGCTTGCATGTTAAATGATTCCAATTCGACAGAGGAGGTCTCAATTTTGATCACTTCAATATTCAACATAAAATAGAATTCGGTTTCATTATGCGGTTTGGGTGTAAACTGAATTTTCACAGTTATTCATGCATTCAAATTTGATTAGAATTACGAAAGATTAGTTCATCAATATTTGAATAGGTTTGATTGTTTCAGAAATAGTCCTTCGAACAAATTAGGAAAATTCCCGTGAATTAAGATTAAGTTTGATGTCTTAGATCGACTGCTTGTTACATGAATTGTCTAGTACCTACGTGAGTCCTTGATCGAACTTTTACCATATTTGAATTAATCCAAATTTTCCAGCTGCGTTTTACTTAATTTAATTTTAATTGCAATTTTTAATTATTAGTTTAAAATCTGAAATCACTATTTTTGATTAGTCTAGATTAAGTAAAAATAAATATATTCTGGTAGTCATAATTATACAGTCCATGTGGGTTCGACATTCGAATTTTATTCACTATATTATAACTTGACCTGGTACTCTTGCTAGTTGATTTTAATCAAACCGATTTAGCCGGTCAGTGGCCCGGGAAATCCTCCAGTGGCATTCACGTGTTCGACCGTTTCCTCTTGAAGTGTGGGACACATGTCACTTGAATGCCCCATCGCCGCACAAATTCCACACTTTTTCACATTCTGTTCATTCCCTACAGTCATTTGGCGCACAAGAGACGTCAGATCAATCAGTTGTTGTTCAAGGGAAGAAACATTTACCTCGTTATTTCTTCTGGAAGCAGAATCACTTCTGTTGGTGCCAAATTGCTGAGAATTGGCAGTCATATTCTCTAATAGGTTCCTTGCATTTTGCGGTGTTTTATCAACAAACACTCCTCCACTGGCCGCATCTAGCATACTCCTCTCATGAGGCAACAAACCTTCATAGCAATATTGAATTAACAAGTTTTCACTTATCTGATGTTGCGGATAGCTAGCACATAGTTTTTTGAACCGCTCACAATTTTTGTGAAGTGACTTTCCTGTATATTGTTTGATGCCATAGATCTCTTTTGTAAGGCCCGGGATTATTTGATTTAATCCGTAATTATTTAATTTTAATTCGAGAATATTTATTTTGAGAATTTTTAGAGTTGATATTTAAATTCTAACATTATTAAATTATTTAGGATTGAAATTGAATTTAAATAAGAGCCGAGGACTAAATTGCAATTAATGAAGAAAGGAAGGGCCAAAGTGCAATTTTTTCATGTAGTGGAGGACACATGGATTTCTTATATGTATGTACATGTATTACATCTTTTTCATCAGACTTATCAGATTTCTCAACTTCAAGAATCGAAAGCTTCATCTCCTTCAATAAAATACAGCCTCAAAAATTAATATCTTGAGATCCGGTTATCTGATTTTAATTTCGAACATAGCGCTGAGATCCTCTCTTAACGAGCTACGATTTAATGTAAGTATTGATGTGATTCAGCATGTTTCGAAATTATGATGTGGGAGGAATCAGAATTTGGTTATGAATATGTGTTCTTGAGATAAGAAGCTTTGTTATATCGAAACCGGATTGAAGAACAGACGTCGTTTATATTGATATTATTTTTAGCAGCTTAAAAGAATTTTATTTGTATTCTTATTGCTGATATATGATGTATTCTTGCTGGTTTAAGATGTATATGAAGTTGATATGAATGGTAGATTGGTTAGATTTCAGTTTCGGTTATCGATTTTGTACCGTTACGCCGCCGGTTCAAAAATTGTCAAGATTTTGTATTGTTCTTTGAGTTGTGTATTATTGAGTTTTAAACTGATATTCCTAACTGATAAGCACTTCATTTCAGATTTAAGTTGAAGTTTGATGAGCTCAGGAATTCCGTATTCGAATTGGGATAGAATAGCTCAAGGTTTGAAGTCATTTGTTGAAGATTTAATGAGGGCTAATTGCATTCACACCCCCTGTGAAAATTTTAAAAGGCATAAAACCCCCCGTGTAAAATTAATAGCATGTTAGACCCTATGCTTTAAAAAAATTAGCATAAAAACCTCTATGAGAGGGTATAAATGTGCCCGAGTTTGTATAACATAGGGATAAAATGTGCTAGATTTTAAAAAACTGAGGGATGCATTAGCCTATTAATATTTCTTAGGGGGTTTTATGCCCTTTAGATTTTTCACAGGGGGTGTGAATGCAATTAGCCCGATTTAATGATGATGTTTGAACATATTTGTGATATATGTGTTCTTATTGTGTTGTTCTGATTTGAAGCACCTCAAGAACCAAGAAAAAGAGAAGGTATAAGATGACATCAATAATAGGGATTTGAAACTCGAGATCGAGGAATCTTGATTTGCCCAAAACAAATCACATACTTGTTTAAATTTATGTTCTTGATTGAATTTTCATTGCAATCCATCTCAGGTAAATGGATGTTTGAATTTGGTTATTTACCTTTGATGTTGAGTCGGTTACGATCCCCAAAGCCCGGATAAATCCAGATTAAGATCGTTTACGAATCATAATTCCAAGATCGAAAATGAACAAACGAATCTTGAGACCGAGATCGGATACGAAATCTCGAGAACTTGGATCAATTGCCTTGATTAAATATGAGTTTTATTTATGTTATAGCTTGAATTGATTTGCAATGTTTAACGCATATTTATGTCGTTTATACTGAGAATTCTCACTGGATTTATTCGGCTGTTGTCTTGTTTTGTATGTGTGCATGACAACAGAAGGGGCAGGAGCTAGCCAGAGACGACGAGGGTAGATCAAGTGAGAGACTTAGCATGTGGTGACTCGGGTTTGTAGCTAAAAGATTGTACTTAGTTTTGTCAAGCATGTTAGGAAACACTTGATCTTTTGTAGTTGAAACACATGTTGGATATTTTGTAATAGTTCAATGTTTTGTTGGATTTTAAGTTTCTATTTTGATGTAATGCATGCTTGCAAGCATGATAGGATTAGATTAGCACCCGAGGTCCTCACATCTTTCCTGATGTTTGTTGCTCTAGAAGATGGGAAGTACTTCTCCAAAAAAATTCTCTTCATATCTGTCCAAGTAGTGATGGATCCAGGAGGTAAGTAGTATAACCAATCCTTCGCAGCATTCTTTAAAGAAAAAGGAAAGGCTCTGAGCTGAATTTTCTCCTCCGTTACTCCATGGGGTTTCATTCTCGTGCATACCACATGGAATTCCATCAAGTGTTTGAGGGGATTCTCACCTGCAAGACCATGAAACGAAGGCAGTAAGTGAATTAATTCGGATTTCAACTCAAATGTAGCATTATTTTCTAGAGTAGGAAAAGTAATGCATAAAAGCTGCTGGGTTAAATCAGGAGTGCCAAGTTGTCTCAAGCTAAGATTCACGTTGTCAGCCATTGCTCTTGTAAGATTTTCAGCCTGTAGCTCCTCCTCTTCTTGCCTCATACAAGCCTCTCTCCTTCGCCTATGCAAACTTCTTTCTATCTCCGAATCGTAGGAGAATTCTTCTTCAGAAGATTCTTCTGTAAGCATTAACAAACCCGAGAAGCACTGGTGGAAAGAAAATAAACAAAATAATGAAAAGAAAAATAAAGAACACAATCAAATGAAACACCTTCCCCGGCAACGGCGCCAAAATTTGGTATCGCTTAGTCGTGTCACGCCCAAATTACCCAACTCAAATCAGATAAAAAAATATGCAGTAGTGAGAGTAAGGATCGTTCCCACGAGAAAAGTGAAATTTAAGTGTGTTCTTAAAGATACTGAAAATAAATAAAAGGGGATTTTGAGATTTGAAATTAACGACTAAAATTTAAAGCAATTTAAAATAAATTTTACCAACTAGCATGCAAGAATTAAAACTAACAAAGAAATCAATTGAAAACAAGCCTTGGTATCGGTCGACTACACCCTTGAAATTATTTATTCGATCATCGATTGTCTAAAAATAATTAATTACTATCAAATAATCATCACTGAGATTAAATTTCTGTTTCACCTTAATCTTAGTTAACTAGACACAAGCGTTCTAAATTAACCCTTACCAATAAATCAACCCAATATAAGCGATTAGATTTAAATCCAAGGCAGCATGCAAACTAGTAAAACTGATGAATCTAGACAACACATGCACAAGCAGATGTATTTAATCTAGTCAATCGTTGTTCCTACAATTTAATAAACTCACAAGCGAATGATTATTAATTGAAGTTTCTTCACAAATCAGATGATTCAAACAATTACGGATTTGAATTCTAATTTAGCAGTAGATTGTATAGAGAAATCCTAGGGTGATCAATCCAAAAATCTCACATACAAGCATATCAATCGATTCCAAACAACTCTTGATACTCACTTGGAATTAAACAATGAAAAACTGAATCTCACAAATAAATAAATCCAGGGGTTTGTCTTCCTCAACCAAGTTCTAAAGCCTAGCCAAAACGATTCATGAATTCTTTAGAAGATTTCATGAAAGAAAAAAAAATAAATGTAAGAAAAATTAAGAAAACTGAGAAAAAACTATCCGCCAAAGATGTTCTCCACGTTCTAAGCCTCCAAGTCTGATGATTCTCTTTAAAAATCGGAATATAAATCTTATTTAAGGCTAGAGTCCTTGGAAATAAAATTTCCTAAATTAAAGATTTTTCCCAAACTGCGCATCTGGCTCGATCCTTTGAGTTCAGCAGATCGATCGGCAAAAACTCTGACATTCTTTTCCAGCAGAAATTGTTATATCCTACACAATAAAATTTGGAGTATGTTATGAAGACAAAATGCATGAAATATGGACTCAATACTTCATTAAAACATATAAATGTATGCAAAACAACAACAACAAAATGATATTAAAACATGCAACACAAACACAACTATCAGTTTCCTAGTTGAAAAAGGTAAAAGATAATACCAAATTAATCAAAAGATATATCCCTAATGGACCTAGAATAATAAAAAATAGGAAAAAATCATATAATAGTCAAAAATCCATCGAACACACACAAACACACCGAACTATATGTAAGTGCAATCAGCGCTGGTGCGCCATAAAACGGAATTGGTGCGCCCAACTTAGGACTCCCAGGGCGCGGGTTCGCCGACTTGTGGGCGCGGGTGCGCTCATGCTCTGAACTTCCGCGGCTACCTCCGTGATTCTCCATTACTTCAATCACGTCATAATGACCTCCAAATTGACTTTCATGCTCTCTAACTTGGTTGTCATGGATCCCAAATCCTTCTAATCTCGATGGAAAATTATGAGACAATTTTTGAAATGTCGCGACTTCTCGAAACATCACGAATTTTCGATGCGCCTCTTTAAACTTCTTTCCTTGGCTCCTTGAATTTTGAATTTCCGGCAACTCTATCAATTCCATAGCATCCTTAGCAACTTGATCACTTCGTGGACTTTTCAGATTCATATCAATTATCCATGTTAATATCACTATTAAATAAGTCTTGCTCGATGAAAATTTGTGATATAACTTGATTAACATTAGTTAGTTGTTTGATAATGGTTACACTGAGTTTCACCAACACACATACATTGTTAAATCTAGTAAAGGTGATATTATGCTAACCGGTCAAATAGAACAAAACACATGTTGGATAAATTGTCAAGATGATCAACTGCCCTCTCCCACTTGTTTTGCTGCTCAAAGTGATAAGCATTGGTTGTAGCATAAATAGTTGAACCATTTGAATTTCAAATCTATTTCCAATCTGAGTAAACATCATTTGGTGACTGGACTGCTCAAGGGTGATGCTGTCAAAAATAAAAAAATTTCTGCATGTTAGCTTGGCAAGCATGTGAGAAAAACTTTTAAAAATGAAAGGTGTATCTCCTCTTCCAAATTCTTGGATATACTACATATGAATCTCTTTGGTCCTATACTAGTGAAGAAATAGAGGAAGAAAATATACTTAACTGATAGTGGATGATTTCTCCCATTATACATGGGTAATATTTTTACCGTCCAAAGATCAAACATGTAGCGACCCGACCCGGACCCACTACCTAATCAGAGTTAAGAGCATAATTAAGCATGCATTAAATAAATTGCTGCGAAAGACTTAAATAAAAACAGACCAACAGAATACAACCGGTTAATTAAACCAATATACAACCCAATCGAATTAGAAATAATCCTATGGGTATAAACCTACAACTAATCCTGCTGTCTTCAAGGTCACTGGCTACTCCAAGCTCCTGGTGCTCAACCCTACACCTACACCTGCCCCGTCGAATGGGGTGTCCAGATACACAGAAAATACTGGACGTGAGCTCTAATCTCAATACAAAAGCATGGATAAACATACAAATATGATGCATGCAAATGACAGGGTATCCATATCAGGGATAACTGTATACAAACTGCTCATACTGGCGCCTGGGACATGAGCTCATCACATCGGGGTATCTAACCATTGTGCACGACCACTCACTCCCGAATCTCGGATGCGGACCACGGAGTCCTCTAGATACCAGTACCTAAGGGTACTCGATATCAAAACGTTCAAACAGGACTGAGCAACCCTAACTGGCTTATCTCAAAAGATGTACAGGCACAATATGATATGTACATGCAATCACATGCAAACACATAAATGCAACATATAAGCATGCATACCCGCTGGCCATCTCAGTCAGTAATTACGTACCTTACTACAGGCAGTCATAGTAGTCTCACTCTAGGTTACAAGCCTATCATCAACTCTACAATGCAAATACTCATGCATATCATTAAGATCTAAAAGCCTTAACTAAACTAACAGATACTCCTAAATAATTTAAGGAGACCGTAGTTATACCTGTGTCCGTCGTCAGCCCACTGATGGAGACTATCCCACAACTAGGGGCACACCCCTGCTGCAGCTCCACAGCCTCGAGCATGGCTCTACTACACGAGCACTGCTCCACTACTATGTCAGACACTGTCTGACTATGCTAAAAAATATATTCCCTACTCCAACTCTAAAATAATAGTACCCAAAGCCCTAAAATAGAGCCACGGGGCAAAGGAGAGGAAATCGGTGCGACTGTGAAATGAGCCCATCGGCCTCATTTTATAGACAAGGGTTCGGATCTTCGGACCGTCCGAACTTTGCATGCGTGACAAGTGTAACCTAAAAGAACTTTGGACCGTCCAATCGAGACTTCGGATCGTCCGATCCCAATATTACGTCATCCATGATGTCACTCCTTCGGACACCTGGCCGGACCACTGTTCAGACCATCCGATCCTGGACTACGGATCGTCCGAACTCAACTTCTAGCCAATCAAATAATTTCCTTATGTTATCTTATCTGAGGAAGATCGGACCATCCGATCCTAGTTCGGAGTGTCCGAACTCCGCCCATCCGAACTTCAACAAGCCCTCCGAACATAGCTACTTCGGACCATCCGATCCTAGGTTCGGAGCCTTCGATCCTGCCTAAGTCTCGGAACCTTCCCGGCTATTTTCAAGTGTTCCAGATCCATTTTTGGACTCTGTTAATTCATATGGAATCTCATTAATCATGTTTTACTTAATCTAAACATGATCGTATGATTAATTACTCATTAATCGTTAATTCTGGATACGGGTCACTACATTCCACACACCCCCCCTTTAAAAGATTTTGTCCTCGAAATCTAGGGTAACCCTTGAGAACGTACTAGAGACCCTTGCTCGAGTGTCTGGTCGAATAGCTTACGACACACTCCGACTCTTATCGAATTCACTAACTGAACCTAACCATCTAATGGTTCCCAAAAATTCTCGGTGCAGAATACCCACCCCGACACCGTCCTGATTTATAGCAATGCACGAATCTCTCCCAGGAGAATTCGGTTGACACAAAGATATACTTCAACGTACTTGCCTAACAAGACTCCCAGACTGGTTATTCTTCCCATGCTCTCTTGAAGCAAAGACAAGCTTCTAAAGCAATATTAGGAACCCAGACCACCGAGTCTAGTGCAAATCTTGCTTTACGTTTATCGGTGCAATCAATACTATGAAATGATGAAATTTTTCATCACCTGACAATCATGTCACAAAATCTTCCTTGAATCATTGGTCTGCGAAGTTATACACATATGCCGCAATGGCAATCATCACATCTCTGATGATCTACATCATCTCGACCATAGGTTATTCACCTCATGAATTCCAATTGATGGACATCCTTCTGATAGTTATACATACTCGCAATCACTGTACACACTTCAAGGCTAAGGCAAGCTCCCATCCTAAATGCTTGACTGGGACATTCCACAGTGCACTGGCATATGGAAAAACTTCCTATTCTGTCTCGAAACTCAACAGTCATTGTATCTGGTATAACCAATCTCGGAGTCCCTGATGACAACCATCATCGTGAATCCTATCCTTACGAGATCTGACCAATTCATCCCTACAGATTCAACATTTCTACTAATTCAACCTGACTACTCTATTGCTTAACACGAAGCACTTGCTTAGATCAATTTCTTCTTAACAAGGAAACACTATCTTGGGAACTTACTAGTCCTCTTGCTTGACTCTACGATCAAGTTATCACCTAACTTGACCATATAGTTCAATTTCAATCGTCCTCGATTAACAGCAATCCAAAAATATCTATCTCTGGCAACCCTAGAGATTCTATGTCACCCAAATCGTCGACTGCGCTGAGATTGTACCATATACCAATCTCCTCAAGCACTACGCAACAAAATACTATCCCAAGTATTCCTAGGTTCGCTATGTCCTAATCATCATAGATTGGACTCAACTAATCGATCTCGTCGATTCTACGGTGGCTCACACTTATTTCAAAAGTGAAACTCAAATCAGACCACCGCTGATTATCAAAATCTACATGGCTCGATCAATATTCTTGACTCAGTTGCCACAAGTCTACTATTCCTAAATACTTGGAATACCCAAATTGATATGGTTCCAATACAATTATTCTCGATAGTCAGACAATAGCTACTAGTATTTTATCGGCACGATATCGCGCCTTACTACTGACAGCTATCTCATTCGCTGGACTTAATCTTCCTAACTCTGAAAGAGTTAGCCAATGGCCACTAGTGGTCATTAGCACAATCCTTGTGCCACCTTATCACTACTAATCGCTGTCTTGTTTCCCCCAAGGCGAGCATCAAGACAAACTAAGCCCAAGAATTGCTCGTGATCTATCAACCTAGATCATTTCCATTCTATGAAAAATCCTACGCTCAATTCTGAATGCATCAGACGATACATAGCGCAATCACTGGACTCACTATCCCTTGCCTCGTTCATTCGGAATGAACGCCACGGCTCGTTGAATCCAAAAATTATAACTAATGAACCCCAAAGATTCCCAAAATCTCCAAACACGCCCCTGATTATATCCCTCTCTAAGACTGCGTAACGATTTAAGACTGAGGTAGCCCACCACGATGTCCACTTGGAAACACCATCAAGTGTACACTAGCATAAGTCATGCTTCTCTCACGCCTCAAATAGTCCTGTACAATCCTTAGCATCTGATATAATCCATTACTGACGAAGTTAATCATCATGAAGCAATTCTTCTATTCGAGTCAAAGTCTCAAAATAGCATTCCATCCAGTTACCCTGGTTAACTCCTATCACAAGAAATACCTAATCATATCTCTGATGACAATCCTTAGTCATCGCTGGTAGAAATTCGTCTACCTACTAGATCGATCCATCTAGCAGTATTTGCTAGGTCAAAAACCTAATTGCTCATAGTACATACTTCGTCAAGGAAATCCCTCCAAGACTGGTCCTTACGACAGAAACCCAAACCAGTATCCCTGACGATAGTCAGACGATATCTAAATCATGATACCAAACTAGGCATCTATTCCAAGGTCATACCCCATCGTGACTGTTAACAAAACTCTAGACTGAGTAGCCTCCCCACCGCCGATCCTAAAGCACGAAGGCTTCCAGGCAACCTCTGAAGTACAAATACTCCCAGAGTAACACTGGCATAGAGTCGCGCCCCATCACGTCTAGTCATGGTCATAGTCCACAACTCTCGGCATATATTGGACCTGGCATCCTAATGAAAACTCATCATCACTAGTCTCAACCTATGAAGGTCATCAGACTAATCTTCTAAGGAAAAAACTTAGAACAAAACCCAAAGTTCCAAACCGAACAATATTCCCATGCCTCCAGATGAATTCACTCTGAAAGAGTGGGTGCCCGGTTAGCCAACTTTTGGCTAAGGGCTTTTGTGACTCTATGTATAAACAATATTTGTTTAATATAATTTACATTCATTAATGGCATTTTCTTTGTCTTTCTACATATTGTTATATTGTGATATACTATTGATGTTTTGATAAAGACCTTGAATATACTATAGTGTAAGTAAGATGAGATAGTGAATAAAGAGAGATCACTATTATGAAACACATCTTATAGTCACTGTATATTCTAAACAGTTCCTAGTCAATTGAGCCGTCCGCTAATAAGGATAAGGATCGCTCGAGATTGAGACTAGCATTTGTGATGCCAAGTACCACGTTTCATTGGTAATGGACATGGAGATGTTCAAAGCATGCAAATGGATATTCATATGATGAATGATCGAACTACCCTATTCGGACTTTCCAAGTGGTTATCACTTATCGAGTGGATAAAGTCCGTGGTTTTGGTTGTACACCATTAGTTCTTACTACTTGAAACATCATTGAGACTCTATATGCTAGTACTGTACTTTGACTCGTTTACCGACTCTATTGGGGTCATCAGGTGTCGGGATTGGGTACAGTTACGACACATATAGGAGTCGATGCTTTGTTGTCAAGGATTCACCACATACTTGCGAGTGTGGATATCCTATGCGATCTGAGGAGATATTAGTGTGACGAATCTCTGGCCAGAGTACATGATGTGTTTTAGGTTACTCGGTTTTCCTAGTAACACATGCGATGTCACTATTTGATCTCCAAGATGTAATGCATAGTTATCGAATCTCGAACGACTCTCGATGCACCAATGGTTGTTGATTCGATCAAGATATATGGATGAAGGGACCGTACTGTACGCTAACCAAAATCTACTGGTTCTTGCAGGCACTATCAGTGATACCTAGGGAATCATGGGGCGATGTTGCTAGACGCTCTTACCATGATTCGTTGGGCAAGTCGGAAATTAATGTTCCGAGTCACAAGGAGTTGTGAGCCCATGGCTAGCTGTATCCCTGAACCATTGAGGGTCACACAAGTAATGGATGTAAGAGTGGGTGCCCAGTGAGCCAACTGTGTGGCTATGGGCTTTGTTGACTCTTTGTATAAACAATCTTTTGTTTAATATTATTTACACTTTTATGGCAATGACTTTATATTACTTCATATTGTTATATTGTGATATACTATTGTTGTTTTGATAAAGACCTTGAATATACTATAGTGTATGTAAGATGTGGTAGAACATGGAGATGTCTATCATGAAATACATCTTATAGTCACTGTATATTCTAAAACCGTTCCTAGTCGATTGAGCCGTCCGATAATAAGGATAAGGATCGCTCGAGTTTGAGACTAGCATTTGCGATGCTAAGTACCACGTTTCATTGGTAGGGAACATGGAGATGTTCGAAGCATGCAAATGGATATTCATAGGATGAATAGTCGAACTACCCTATCCGGACTTTCCAAGTGGTTATCACTTATCGAGTGGATAAAGTCCGCGGTTTTGGTTGTACACCATTAGTCCTTACGACTTGAAACATCATGGAGACTCTATATGCTAGTACTGTGCTTTGACTCGTTTACCGACTCTGAGGGGGTCATCAGGTGTCGAGATTGGGTACAGTTACGACACATATAGGAGTCAATGCATTGTTGTCAAGGATTCACCACATACTTGCGAGTGTGGATATCCTATGCGATCTGAGGAGATATTAGTGTGACAAATCTCTGGCCAGAGTACTTGATGTGATTTAAGAAATGGTTTCTTAGTAGCACATGCGATGTCACTAATTTGATCTTCAAGATGCATTGCATAGTTATCGAATCTTGAGCGACTCTCGATATACCAATGGTTGTTGATTCGATCGGGATATATGGATGAAGGGACCGTACTGTACGCTAACCAAAATCTACTGGTTCTTGTAGGCACTATCAGTGATACCTAGGGAATCATGGGGCGATGTTGCTAGGCGCTTTACCATGATTCGTTGGGCAAGTCGGAAAGTGTTGTTCCGAGTCACAAGGAGTTGTGAGCCCACGGCTAGCTGTATCCCTGAACCATTGAGGGTCACACAGTATAATGGAGTTTTAATCCCCGTTGAGATAGTTAAATTTAAAGAGTTAAATTTAATGAACTAAGGAGTTGGACTTCTTAAATAAGAGTAAGGGAGTAGGATTTCCTAAAATGACATAGGGATGGACATTTTTGGAAACCACTGAATTCGGATTCAGGAAAATTTATTTTGACTTTAAAACGTGCAGAAATGGTTTCTGTGCACATTGGTGAAATCGTTTCATCAATCGGAGTCACGATGAATTTTATATTAATTTCTGAACGAGCGGGCTTTGCTTGTCGGGCCCCAGCTTATGACTAATGGGCCCTAAGGTGTTAGTGGCCTGCATTATAAATAAGTTATTTCAGTACAGAAATTACACACAACAGGTCATTATTTTGAGAGCAATTTTTTCGAAAACCCTAGCCTCTCAAAACGTTTTTGGCCGGCCCCTCCCTACTCTGTCAGAGAAAATTCCGGTCTGTGATTTTGAATCGCAGTAAGGAATAACGAATCAAATTCGTGTATTCTCTTCGCAGAAAACTTCTGATAGATTTTCTAGTGCAATCTATCAGAGGGATTAAACCTCTGTTCGTGGACCTGATTGAAGGCGTTCATCGGTTCCAGGGAGAGACAACAAGAGCAGAATTGTTCTGTTGGTGTCCATTAATCTCGTTGCGAGATTTGAGGTAAAATTTATTTAATTGTTATTTAAATTTTACACACACGTAATTCAATCGATGAACGGTTGATACCCATATCATGGAAACGTTCCATGAAAAATTTTTAAACTTCCGCTGCACCGGGTATCAATCGTAATTGGTCTGGGAACTCGCCAGTTTTCCAACAGTGGTATCAGAGCCAGGTTGCTCAGATCAATCGATTGAATAATCAATTGTACAAAATTTTTGAGTCTCGGTTTATGAAACAAAATAAATATTTTTAATAAAAAAAATTTTTTCGGGGCAAAACCCGGGCAGCGATTGGATCGCTGCCCGGTGGGGCAGCAATTGTTGCTGCCCCGGGCGGCGCACGGCGCCGCCCAAGGCGGCGACCGTCGCCGCCCAGGGCGGCGCACGGCGCCGCCCAGGGCAGCGCTGTGCGCTGCCCAGCGCAGCGCTGGGCGCTGCGCAGGGCAGCGCTCGGCGCTGCCCAGGGGCGGCGCTCGGCGCCGCCCAGCGCAGCGCTGGGCGCTGCGCAGGGCGGCGCTCGGCGCCGCCCAGGGCAGCGCACGGCGCCGCCCAGGGGCGGCGCCAGGCGCTGCCCTAAGGGGGCAGCCGGGCTGCCCCCGGCCCGCGCCCCGGGTGCGGGCCAACCCGGGAGTGTCCCGGGTGGCCCGCGGGAAAAATTAATTTTTAATTTTTATTAATTTTAATATTTAAAATTTTATTTTTGGTCCGGTCAAAAATTGTTTTTGATTGGTTCACGAGATTTCGGATCGAATTGTTCGAGTCCGTAAATTTTAAAATTGATTTTGGATAAATTTGAATTTTTGGAAAATTTTAATATTTTATCCGTAAATTGAATTTTGAAATCAATTATTTTGGTACAATTGATGATAAGATATGATCTTATGATATATTAGATAAAATATGATTTTATTTGTAAAATTGGATTTTATAGATAAAATATGATTTTATTTGATATGGAGATAAAATATGATTTTATATGTGAAATGTGATTTTATATATAAAATATGATTTTATCTTGTTTAAATTTGAATTGCCACAGCATGTTATCCAATAAATTAATTTTGAATTAAATGTTATTGGATAAGGATGATCGATTGCCATGACCAATTTTGTAGGTGTATGTTAGGAATTTACATTTTGTCTTTATTGTTGTTGGTTTTATTAATGGGCCTGGTTTATGGCCCGATATGAATGTCATATGTAATAAAAGTGGGCTTGGTTTATAGCCCGTTCCCACCCCCTAAAAATGTATCCCCTACTTGTCATTGTTATTTAATTGTAAATACATTAGATTTAGTGGGAGATCAAGATTTGAAGATGGTGGGCCCAGCAGACAATGAAGACTGAAGAAATGTAAATTGGAAGCATATGTAATAGGATTGCATTTGCATACTGCATATTACCTAGGATTGGACTAAGACCCGTGATTGGCAACCACGGGTCAATTAGAAATGGAATCGATCATCCTATATAATATGTGATATTATGATTGTATGCATGTTTAGACATAAATTGCGTGAATCCGGCAATGCATGCAATAAATTAAAATGATGAGACAAATATTTTTATAAATAAAATCCCTCATTTTAAATATGATTTAAAATTTATATCAAGATAAATAAAGGAAATTTAAATATTGTTTAAATGTTCCTACCTTCCATCAACGGTCAATGTATGTGATGCTACCCGCGGATACGGTCCGGCTCATATTATTGGGGGGGCCCGTTCGTCGGAAAGCTGTACATTGGATCGACAAATGTTGTAAGTTGGGTGGAACTCCCATGGGATCGGCTCATATTATTGGGGGATCCACATGGCGACCGTCCATCACAACTTAATATTGATGGGTCATCTTGACATGTCACTTTAAACGGCGTCATATTATTGGGCCCTTATTGGACATGAGGTAAATACATGGGGGTTGCTTTGGAAGCAATTGGGCTCTACCTTTTGAGAATTATGGTTGGCTGATATTATTCGGGACCATAAGTTTGTCAATTGGACTCCATGTTCTCACTAAGGAAAAAGTTTCCCGTTTTCACTAGAGGGTGGTGAAATCGTTAAAATAGTGGGAGTGAGATTCATAAAATTAAATTCGCCTATTTTATGTCTTAGTAAATTGTTAAACAATCATTGATATATGTCTGTTTTTCCTTTTCAGTATTTCATACAATGAATTCGCGAAATCCTTTATTCTCGATCCTCGAACAAAACAAGCTGACTGGCGCCAACTATACGGAATGGTTCCGAAAGTTGAAGATTGTCTTAACTTCGGAGAAAATGCTCTACGTGTTAGAGAAAGCACCTCCGAAGGAAGCACCAGCTGACATAAGTCCGGAGGAATTGGCCAAACTTGATGCATGGTGTGACCATGACATCAAGACCAAATGCTATATGCAAGCCTCGATGTCTGATGAACTCCAGAGGCGATTTGAGGACACGGTGAATGCTGCTGACATTCACACGCAACTCAAGGAACTTTTTGGGGCTCAGTCGAGGGCTGAAAGGTTCTCTACTGTTAAGGAGTTGATGACGTGCCGCATGCGTGAAGGGACTTCGGTCCGTGATCATGGGGTACGAGTGATTTGGCTCATACAGAAGTTAGCGACCCTTGATTTGGTGTTGGAGCATGAACTCAATGTGGACTTGCTGCTTCTATCTCTTCCTTCTTCATTTGATGGATTCGTGATAAATTTTAATATGAACAAGATAGAGGCCACCCTTGAAGAGATGGTCAATATGCTCGTTACATATGAATCCACACTTAAGAAGGATAAGCCAGCTTTCTTGGTGGGCTCCTCATCTTCTGCTAAGAAGGGGCCAAGTATGAAGGGCAAGAAACGTTCTGCCCCACCCAAGAAAGTGGAACCCGAGAAGAAGCAAAAGACAAAGGCTTCAAACGATGGAAAATCCAAGGATGTTTGCCATTACTGCAAGAAGCCGGGTCATTGGAAGCGCAACTGCAAGGAGTATCTTGAGCAGTTGGGAACTGCAAAGGGTATGTTCTATATCGAAATAAACATGTCACTTAATACAACTTCTTGGGTATTGGATACCGGATGTGGTTCTCACATTTGCAATGATTTGCAGGTGATGACAAGAAGTCGCAGGCTTAGAATGGGTGAGACCCAGCTGAGGCTCGGGAATGGTTCCAGAGTTGAAGCTACGGCCATTGGAGATGTTTGTTTGATTTTGCAGAATGGTTTTAAATTATTGTTGAGAGATGTTTTATTTGTGCCAGATTTAATTAAAAACATTATTTCTATTTCTATGCTTGATAGAGATGGTTATTCTTGTAATTTTGTGAATGGGATTTGCAGTATTTACAAGAATGAATGTTTAATTGGAAATGGACAACTTGAAAACGATCTATACAATTTAAAACTAAAAGACGTTCCAGTAAATTGTATTGACAAACCGGCGACAACAAACAAAAGGAAAATCGATAGTCAAAACCCGGCAAACCTTTGGCACGCTAGACTAGGTCATATTTCCTCAAGGAGGATGAACAAGCTAGTGGGAGAGGGCATGTTTGATATGTCTGATATTAACTCTCTACCTACTTGTGAATCCTGCCTAAAAGGGAAAATGACTAAATCTCCTTTTAAGGGGAAGCCTGAACGTAGTCAAAATCTGTTGGATTTGATCCATACAGATGTTTGTGGACCATTTAGAGTTGGGACTCAATATGGCCACACCTACTTCATTACCTTTACTGACGATTATTCAAGGTATGGGTATTTATATTTAATGAAATATAAGTCTGAAGCATTTGAAAAGTTCAAAGAATTCAAGGCTGAAGTAGAAAACAAGCTAGGTAAAAGTATTAAAGCACTTCGATCGGATCGAGGTGGAGAATACTTGAGTACCGAGTTTTTGGACTATCTAAAAGAGAATGGGATTCTCTCTCAGTGGACTCCTCCTATGACACCACAGCTTAATGGTGTATCGGAGCGTCGTAATCGAACTTTGTTGGACATGGTTCGATCCATGATGAGCTTCACTGAGCTTCCACCTTCGTTTTGGGGCTATGCGCTTGAAACGGCGGTATTGTTGTTGAATAACGTCCACACTAAAGCAGTGGACAAAACACCATACGAGTTATGGAATGGCAAAGCTCCTAAGTATTCATACTTGAGGATTTGGGGATGTCCTGCTTACGTGAAGCGGACAGTGGGAGATAAGTTGGATAGTCGATCCAGCTTGTGTTATTTTGTGGGGTATCCGAAGAATTCAATCGGATATTATTTCTATTATCCTGCTGAAACAAAGGTGTTTGTTTCTAGGAATGCCACCTTCTTGGAGAAGGAATTCTTATTGGATAAGAAAGGCGAGATGATGGAACTCGAAGAAGTTCGAGAAGAACCCGAAATACAAAATAACGATCCCACACCTCAGGAACCATTGCTGGACACGCCTGCACCTAGAAGATCCGAGAGGACTTCTAGACCTCCAGTTCGATATGGTCTTCTTCTTGAAGAGGGTCAAGATGAACCCGACATTGGATGTGATCCAAGAAGCTTCAAGGAAGCAATTTCTGATGCGGGTTCGAATTTATGGCTTGAAGCTATGCAATCAGAATTGGATTCGATGCATACTAACCAAGTCTGGACTTTAGTGGATCCTCCCGATGGAATTGTTCCAATAGGGTGTAAATGGATCTACAAAAGAAAGCTTGGGCCTGATGGTAAGGTATTGACCTACAAGGCGCGATTGGTGGCTAAAGGTTATACTCAAAGGCAAGGAGTTGACTATGACGAAACCTTTTCACCAGTTGCAATGTTCAAGTCCATAAGAATCCTTATTGCCATAGCTGCATGGTATGACTATGAGATATGGCAAATGGATGTGAAGACTGCTTTTCTTAATGGAGACATTAAGGAAGAAATCTATATGAAGCAGCCTGAGGGGTACACATCCATGGGAAGCGAGCATAAGGTATGCAAGCTTCAGAGATCAATTTATGGTCTAAAACAAGCATCAAGAAGTTGGAACCAGAAATTTGATGAAACAATTAAAGACTTTGGTTTCATCAAGAACCCGGAGGAACCTTGCGTGTACAAGAAAGTAGTTAAGGATGCGGTGACATTCTTAGTACTTTATGTTGATGACATCCTACTCATTGGGAATGATGTAGGGATGTTGCAGTCAACAAAGATATGGTTATCAGGTAGATTTTCGATGAAGGATTTGGGTGAGGCATCCTACATTCTTGGGATACAGATCTATAGGGATAGATCTAAGAGAATGATAGGACTCACTCAATCAACCTACATCGATACCATATTGAAACGATTTTCAATGGATGGGTCCAAGAGAGGACATCTACCCATGTGTCATGGAGTTTCTCTATCCAAGTCTATGTGTCCCAAGACTGATGCAGAGATAGAGAATATGACACATGTACCATATGCGTCAGCTATAGGTAGTATCATGTATGGGATGATATCTACCAGACCGGATGTAGCATTTGCTCTGAGTGTCACGAGCAGATATCAGTCTAATCCTGGTCAGATGCATTGGAAAGCCGTGAAGGACATTCTTAAGTACTTGCGAAGGACTAAGAATATATTCATGGTTTATGGAGGACGAGAACTCAAACTGGAAGGCTATACCGACTCTAGCTTCCAAAGTGATGTGGATGACTCGAAGTCAACCTCTGGATTTGTGTTCATGCTCAATGGCGGTGCTGTCTCTTGGAAGAGTTCCAAGCAGGACACCACAGCGGATTCCACCACTGAGGCTGAATACATTGCAGCATCAGCTGCTGCTAAAGAGGCCGTTTGGATGAGGAATTTCGTCCAAGAGTTGGGCGTCATTCCTGAATTTGTTGGTCCAGTCCCGGTGTACTGCGACAACACGGGTGCCGTTGCTCAAGCAAAGGAACCAAGGTCTCATCAAAGATCCAAACACGTACTGAGGAAATACCACATAATCCGGGAGATTGTGGAAAGAGGAGACATCAGTGTCGAACGAGTGGCCTCTGCAGACAATATCGCTGATCCACTTACTAAGCCTTTGCCAGGACCATTGTTTGACAAACATCGCGAAGCAATGGGTCTACGTAGTATGACTAGTTGGCAATAGGGCAAGTGGGAGATTGTAAGAGTGGGTGCCCAGTGAGCCAACTGTGTGGCTATGGGCTTTGTTGACTCTTTGTATAAACAATCTTTTGTTTAATATTATTTACACTTTTATGGCAATGACTTTATATTACTTCATATTGTTATATTGTGATATACTATTGTTGTTTTGATAAAGACCTTGAATATACTATAGTGTATGTAAGATGTGGTAGAACATGGAGATGTCTATCATGAAATACATCTTATAGTCACTGTATATTCTAAAACCGTTCCTAGTCGATTGAGCCGTCCGATAATAAGGATAAGGATCGCTCGAGTTTGAGACTAGCATTTGCGATGCTAAGTACCACGTTTCATTGGTAGGGAACATGGAGATGTTCGAAGCATGCAAATGGATATTCATAGGATGAATAGTCGAACTACCCTATCCGGACTTTCCAAGTGGTTATCACTTATCGAGTGGATAAAGTCCGCGGTTTTGGTTGTACACCATTAGTCCTTACGACTTGAAACATCATGGAGACTCTATATGCTAGTATTGTGCTTTGACTCGTTTACCGACTCTGAGGGGGTCATCAGGTGTCGAGATTGGGTACAGTTACGACACATATAGGAGTCAATGCATTATTGTCAAGGATTCACCACATACTTGCGAGTGTGGATATCCTATGCGATCTGAGGAGATATTAGTGTGACAAATCTCTGGCCAGAGTACTTGATGTGATTTAAGAAATGGTTTCTTAGTAGCACATGCGATGTCACTAATTTGATCTTCAAGATGCATTGCATAGTTATCGAATCTTGAGCGACTCTCGATATACCAATGGTTGTTGATTCGATCGGGATATATGGATGAAGGGACCGTACTGTACGCTAACCAAAATCTACTGGTTCTTGTAGGCACTATCAGTGATACCTAGGGAATCATGGGGCGATGTTGCTAGGCGCTTTACCATGATTCGTTGGGCAAGTCGGAAAGTGTTGTTCCGAGTCACAAGGAGTTGTGAGCCCACGGCTAGCTGTATCCCTGAACCATTGAGGGTCACACAGTATAATGGAGTTTTAATCCCCGTTGAGATAGTTAAATTTAAAGAGTTAAATTTAATGAACTAAGGAGTTGGACTTCTTAAATAAGAGTAAGGGAGTAGGATTTCCTAAAATGACATAGGGATGGACATTTTTGGAAACCACTGAATTCGGATTCAGGAAAATTTATTTTGACTTTAAAACGTGCAGAAATGGTTTCTGTGCACATTGGTGAAATCGTTTCATCAATCGGAGTCACGATGAATTTTATATTAATTTCTGAACGAGCGGGCTTTGCTTGTCGGGCCCCAGCTTATGACTAATGGGCCCTAAGGTGTTAGTGGCCTGCATTATAAATAAGTTATTTCAGTACAGAAATTACACACAACAGGTCATTATTTTGAGAGCAATTTTTTCGAAAACCCTAGCCTCTCAAAACGTTTTTGGCCGGCCCCTCCCTACTCTGTCAGAGAAAATTCCGGTCTGTGATTTTGAATCGCAGTAAGGAATAACGAATCAAATTCGTGTATTCTCTTCGCAAAAAACTTCTGATAGATTTTCTAGTGCAATCTATCAGAGGGATTAAACCTCTGTTCGTGGACCTGATTGAAGGCGTTCATCGGTTCCAGGGAGAGACAACAAGAGCAGAATTGTTCTGTTGGTGTCCATTAATCTCGTTGCGAGATTTGAGGTAAAATTTATTTAATTGTTATTTAAATTTTACACACACGTAATTCAATCGATGAACGGTTGATACCCATATCATGGAAACGTTCCATGAAAAATTTTTAAACTTCCGCTGCACCGGGTATCAATCGTAATTGGTCTGGGAACTCGCCAGTTTTCCAACAATGGATTACTAAACCCCGTTGAGATAGTTAAATTTAAAGAGTTAAATTTAATGAAAGAAAAGTTGGACTTCTTAACTAAAAGGGAGTGGAATTTCCTAAAATGACATAGGGATGAACATTTTTGGAAATCACTGAATTCGGATTCAGAAAAATTATCTTGACTTTAAAAGGTGCAGAAATGGTTTCTGTGCACATTGGTGAAATCGGTTTATCAATCGGAGTCATGATGAATTTTATATTAATTTCTATAATAACGGGCTTGGCTTGTTGGGCTTAAGTTATGGATTCTGGGCCCTAAGGAGTTAGAGTTCTAATACAATCATAACTTAATCTAGTCTAGAAATTATCTATAAATAGATGAGTAGTGTTCGAAAATCAGTAGAATTCATTCTAGAAATTTTCGAAAATCACTCATATTATTTCAAGGGGATTTTCGAAATCCTATGTCCCTTTTTGAGAAAATTCATTCTGTGATTTTTCGGAAAATTATATTCTGAATTAACAGATCAAATCTGTTTATTCTCTTCGATAAACATCTGATTGATTTCTAGTGCAATCAATCAGAGGGTTTCTGTTTTCTGTTCGTGGACCTGATTCCGGAGATTGATCGTGAAGCCATCGGTTCCCGGGATATACAAGAAGAGCAGATTAAATTCTGTTGGTGTCCATAATCAAGTCGTTGCTTGAATAGGTAAAAATTTAATTGTGATTTTATTTTTACTTGCATAATTTAATCGTAAAGTTTTGATACCCATGATATGAAATCGTTCCATATGGAAAAATAAAATTTTTTAAACTTTCGCTGCACCAGGTATCAATTCTTAATTGATCTGAACACGTTTTCCAACAGTGGTATCAGAGACAGGTTGCTCAGATCAAACAATTAAATTAATCGATTGTACAAAATATTTGGTCTCGGGTTTTTGAAACAAAAAGAAAAATTTAAAATTAAATTTTAATGGGCACATCGGGCAGCAATCGTCGTTGCCCAGGGCAGCGCATGGCAGCGCAGCGATCATCGCTGCCCAAGAGGCAGCGATGGGCTGCCCTGCCCGGGACCCATTTTGGGGCGCGGGCTGCCCGGGATTGTCCCGGGCAGCCCGGAAAAAATTAAAATTGATTTTTTAATTAAAATTTTAATATTTTGGAATTTTAGTTTTTGGTCCGATCGAAAATTGTTTTTGATTGGTCCACGAGGCATCGGATCAAATTGTTTGAGTCCGAAATTTTTAAAATTGATTTTTGGATAAATTTGAATTTTTGGAAATTTTTTAAATCTTATTCGTTAAATTAGATTTTATAAAATTAATTATTTTGGTACAATTGATGATAAGATATGATCTTATGAATGTATTAGATAAAATATGATTTTATCTTTTAATTATGATGTCATTGCATGTTATCCAATTATTTAATTATTGGATAAGGGATGATCGATTGCCATGACCAATGTTTTAGGTGTATGTTAGGTAATTTACATTTGGTTTTATAGTTGTTGGGTTTTATTAATGAGCTTGGTTTATGACCCAATTTGAATTGTCATTTGAAATAAAAAGTGGGCTTGGTTTATGGCCCGTTCCCACCCCTTAAATATGTATCCCCTACTTGTCATCAAAATTTATTGTAAATTTGTTAGACTTAGTGGGAGATAAAGATTTGAAGACAATGGTGGGACCAGCAGACGATAAAGACCGAAAAAATGTAAATAGAAGCTCAATGTAATAGGATTGCATTGCATACTTGCATATCACCTAGGATTGGACTTAGACTTGTGATTGGCAACCACGGGTCGAATAGATAATGGGATCGATCATTCTTAAATATATGATATTATTGATGTATGCATGTTTAGACTAAATTGTATGAATCCCGCAAGCATAAATAAATTGCATGATGAGACAGATTTTCAAAAAAAAAAAAATTAAAAATCCCTCATTTTAAATATGATTTAAAATTGATATCAAGATAAACAAAAGGGAATTTAAATATTGTTTAAATATTCCTACCTTCCATCAAGGTTCAATGTATGAGATGCTACCCGCGGGCACGGTCCGACTTCGTCGGAAAGCTGTACATTGGATCGACACATGTTGTAAGTTGGGTGGAACTCCCATGGGATTGGCTCATATTATTGGGGATCCACATGGCGACCGTCCATCACAACTTAATATTGATGGGTCATCTTGACATGTCACATTAAACGGCGTCATATTATTGGGCCCTTATTGGACATGAGGTAAAAACATGGGGGTTTCTTTGGAAGCAATTGGGCTCTACCTTTTGAAAATTATGGTTGGCTGATATTATTCGGGACTATAGTTTGTCAATTGGACTCCGTGTTCCCACTAAGGAAACAAGTTTCCCGTTTTCACTAGATGGTAGTGAAATCGTTAAAATAGTGGAAGTGAAATTCATAAAATTAAATTTTTGCCATATTTTATGTCTTAGTAAATTAATTAAACAATCATCGATTATTGTCTGTTTCATCTCAGTATATCATTATGATGAATCTTTGTAATCCACATGTTTCAATTCTCGAACAAAACAAACTTTCTGGCGCAAACTATACGGAATGGTTCCATAAGTTAAGATTGTCCTGAGCTCGGAAAAGATTTTCTAAGTGTTAGAAAAGGCTCCTCCGAAAACAGCCCCGACTGATGTAACTTCGGAAAGGTTGGCCGAACTAGAGAAATGGTAGGACCATGATCTCAAGGCCAAATGTTGCATTGTAGTGAAAATTCCTCGCAAGCGTACGAGTGTCAAGTTTTAATATAGTGAATAATTCAGATATCGATCCCACAGGGAGTAAAATGAAAATCTTAGTGCTTGTAATTAAAATAGTCCAAACTTTATCTAGAAAATCAATAATCAAGAATTTTGCAATAAAATAAATAATCAATGAAATTTTAATAGTACGCACACAACTTTTAGATTAAAATCAATCAGAGAAAAATGGTCTAGAGGTATAGATTTCACCTGGTTTCAACAACAATCAATCCTAATTAATTAATCTTCATGAATTTCAAAGAATTAATAGCCAAGAACACTTACGTGTATTATTTCCCTCTCCCGAGCAACAAATAATGTTTATCAACTACAATTAAATTCCAATATCCCTATTAAGAATTTATCGCAGTGATCTATCACAAAACAATGTTCTCTTTAAAAGCTCTGTTAAAGTTATAAGCTCTCCCGAGTCAGATAAATAATTAACAGTGTAATTTCTAATGTCCTATTCAAAATCTCCTCTCCCGAGTGCCAGATTTCAAATAAATATAACAAATTAATTATTGATCAGATAATTGAAAAGACAATCAATTCTATAAAAAACAATTAATCTAGAAGAAATTCAATTCAATAAAATCAAGAATTCAAGAAAGTGTCTACACCAGGTTCCATCCGAACTCTAGACTATAAAAATTAGTTCATAATAAAATTCTGAAAACAATAAATCATAAATCCAAACATATTCATAATTAAATAAATAAAAGATAAAAGAAACAATCCGTCGTCGATGCCATGTCCGGACTATCAAACTCCGTCTTCGTTCTTCAGTTAAGCTCCAGAAATCCTTCAAGAAAAATCTCTCAATCAAACCCTCTGATCTGTGTTAATGTTTTGTGTGTGGCGGCTCTTTTTTATAATCAGATAAACAATTGCCTTTTATATCGTGCACAAAAGCCCAAGAATAAAGCCCATAAAATATAGAAGTTTCCTTCCCGATTAAAATTTCCAACTTCAGAATTATCGCGACACGCGGCCGCTCCAAATTCCAAGCGGGAGCGCATAGGCCTCTGAGATTCTTTCTCTCGCTTTCCACACTTGCGCGTTAGCTCTTCACTTAGCGCTAAAGACAAGCGCTGACTTCTTCAAATCAAGGCCCAATAACAAAAGCCCAATTACACTTCCTTGTCTGATCGTTGTTTTCTTTTCTTCTCTTCTTTCTTCCTTTCTTTTATTCTTTTAATTCCTCATTTTTCTTCTTCAATTTCTTCTTTTTCACATAAAATCAATAATTCTCTGTAACCACAAAAACACTAAAATACCCACATAAATCTGCTCGAAACAAACAATTAATAATTAAAATCATATATAAATTAAGTGTATAAAATACACTTATCAAATACCCCCAAACTTAGACTTTTGCTAGTCCCGAGCAAAACTATTAAATTCCAAAAACTAATTCTATCAAACCCACAAGAATAGCCAAGAAATATTATGGAGCAATGGCCTCATCAATAAGTTTAAAAAAAATTCAAATCCAATCATGTCACACCCAACTAACACTTGAAAGTTTTAGTCACAACAAAATAACCGCATAAACTCACAATCTCCGCAACTCAAGTTCAAAACACCCTTATCCAAGTTCAATTCAAACATGCATAGATCATGAGGTCTTTTCAAGGTAGCAATAGGATCAAAAATAAGATATTAATAAAAAACACTCACAATTAGGTAAATGCAACGAATGATAGTGTGTAAGTGTTTAGATCAAAATTCATAATCATTAAAAGCATCAATCAACAGTCCATAGGCTAAATTCTCGCAACTCTTCTCCACTAGTATATTAGGCAACTGAGACTCGGTCAATAGGACTTAATTAGCTTATAATGTAAGGCCTGGCTCATGGCTACAAACGAAGGATAAAAATTCAAAATAAGGAGTAATTCATATTTTTATGCTCATTCTAACTTCAACTCCTTTTTCATTCACAATTTCACGCTTTTTTTTCAATTTACTTCATTGATTTTCAACTTTTTCACTTTCTCTTCTACAACTCTTCATTCACACTTTTTTCTTTCTCTTCTACTACCTCTTTTCATTTTTTTTCTTTTCAATTCACCACCACACCATTCCATTTTTCACAAATATCAACTAGGAGCATATAACAATTTAACATTAAACTTACTCTCTTAAAGGTAGGAAATAGTATTTAGGCTATTCAGGTAGTCAATGTAGGACCTTGAAATAATGACGAATGGGGGTTTAATCACACGTTTACACGCATGCCATTCGATTTTCAATAAAGCTCAAACAAGGTACTAGGGATAACATAAATAATTAGGTAGCTTGAAAGGCTCAAACGCATTCAGAAAAATCGCCTAAATCATTCCTAATCTCAGTTTTGCCCGTATTTCGCCTTGAAGAGTGTTTGAACTAGTTCTAGACAAGTCTCAATCCACAATTAAATCATACAAATTTCAATCAGTGCAGAAAAAATAATCATCAGCAGTTAAAGATGATTTTCAACAAATTTCAGATTTCTCGTACCTCAATGTACTTATACAAGTGTAGGCTCAAATAGGCATCTAAAGATAATATTATTTCAATGAAAATTAGGCCCAAAAATTTCAAACAATGCCTCAATCATATCTATGTCTGTATGTCTCATAAATCAGATTCAAGCATTAATCACAGAGTATATAGAAAATTGTTCATTCAATTGGTTCCATTTTTTCAAAAATATTTGTGAGATAGGTAGACAATCATGGATTTCAGTTATAGCACAAAAATATTTTTCATTGGCCATGCATCCATTTCTTTCTCAACTCAATTCAACTCAACTAAACAAAAACAACAATTAAAAATTTTATCTATAAAGCACACAATAAAATTCAACTACTCAACTATCAACCAAACAACTAAATCAAACATTGATTCACCCCCCAAACTTAATGTAATCATTGTCCCTAATGATTAAAAATCAAGAAAAAGAACAAGGGACTCATACCTTCGACACCGAGCATCAGGACTCGGCGTCATCATCATCCTCTCCATGAAAAGAAGGTGCAGCCTCAGCAGTATCATCATAAGACCACTGCGGAGGAGGTGGATAAGGCACAATAGTGGGAGGATAATTCTGTGCGAGAGCGGCAGTGAAGTCATGCATGTATGTCATATGTGCTCGCATCATCTTCCATTGCTTTTCCATCTGAGCAAGCACGGCCGTAGAATCATCATGAGTGGAGTACTCAGTGGCCGGATGTGGCGGTGGTGACATAGGTCCTTCCAAATGGGAAGGTGCTGGCTCAAAATATGGTAGTAGCTCAAAAGTCTGTGGTGGTTCAAACACCTGTTCAGAAGTACTGGTCTCTTTCTTCTTCTTGTCCCGTCTCAGTGCACCAGTAATTCTTATAGGACCTCGAATTTGAAGAATCTGCTCTGTATCATCCCACATAACACCGGCTAACCGGCAAAGTTGAGTAATCAAGGACGAGTGGGGTAAACTGATAGTCGAGGAACCCCTAACTGCAGCAATAATAGACTCCTGAATCACTCTCCCAGCATCAACAGATTTTCCAGTGACAATACAGTACACAAGACCAGCTCTAACCTTAGTCACATCGGATGTATGCCCAGATGGCAACATTCTGGCAGCCACAAACTCATGCTAATTATTCGCTTCTCTGCGAAGAAAGATGGATGGAAATGTAACAGCTTCATCCTTCGCATTCCTCTTCCATTCCGCCCCATCCTGACACAAAGTTTGAATTACAAGATTATCTGGATATGACTCATTCTTGAATACCTCATACTCATCATCTGAAATGTCCAAATCCGGCATTTCATAGAGACTGTTAATTGTACTCTTATCAAAAGGCACCAATTTTCCTCGAACTCGAACTTTCAGATTCACGTCTTTGACCATCAAATTTGCATAAAACTCATGAATCAATGATATAACAGCATCTGGTGGACTCCTAACAAATGTCTCCCAACCTCTTCTCTTAGCTTCAATTAAGGCCGGAGCATCACGTTCTCTCAAGCTCATTCCCCTTTCTTTGTGCATCCCTCTCTCCATTACATCAAAACAATACTCCTCCGCTGTGGCATTCCAAAATCTGTGTCTATCATATGAAGCAGCAGAGGACGAAGAAATTGCTCCTTTCTTTTTGGTTTTCGGGGGCATTGTGACCAATAATTCAACTCAATTCAATTGCCTATGAAATTCTCACAATCCCAACACTTCACACCAAGCAACTTTCTAGAAAAGATTTAGGTCAGACAATTGAACAAACACTCAGTATGCATTACTGAAATGATATCGAAATATATTAGCATCGGCTATTCTCCATACCACAGATTGAAGAAATCAACTGCCGCACACATTACATATAGAACCCGACTAATTATATGATGGAAAATTAGAGCTTTTTACCAATTCAAGAAGAGAACTTGACAACCCTTCACGAGACCCTGTTTCTGGATGAGCGTAGATGGAGCAAGATGAATTCTGGGAATCTCTGTTTTGCGATGGCCTTGAAGATCAAAATCCCAAAGATGTTATGTTTTGTCCAGGGGAAAATTTATGATGGCAAGATGCGAGAGTGTGAGATTTAGACATGGAATGGAAACGAGCAGACTGCAGTGGGCTTTTAAATCTCTGAATCAGAATTAATCCGCGGTGGCCTTAAGTTGCGCGATAGCGCATGGTGGAGCGCGGTTAGAGAGCGCGATAGCGCTTAATGTAGCGCCCTTAGATTGCGCGATAGCGCTTAGTTCTTGCGCTGTTGGAGTGCGCGATAGTGCATGGTTCTTGCGCAATTGGAGTACGCGATAGCGCATGGTGTGCATTTAAGTATGCGTAGAGGAGAGGCGGGCACGGCGGATTCACGAGCGAGCGCGCATAAGCGTCTGCCCAAACTTTTAAAATCCTGCAAAAAAATCAACACATTTATAAAATCAATCACCATAATTCCCAACAATAATTTCAAAATAAAAAAACATAAATTAATCTAATGAACAAGAATAAAAATTAAATCATAAATTAAAAATAAAAAAAAATAAAAAAAATAAAACAAAAATTTTTGGGTTGCCTCCCAAAAAGCGCTTGGTTTAGAGTCGTTTCAGCTCGACTTTCACCGGTGTTAATTTTTTCCTTTCTCTTTAACGCGCCAAATAAATTCCACGAAACGCCTTTTAAATTTCGCTCTCTTTTTCGTGGCCTTCTTTGGTGGTAAATTTGGCGCTTTCTCGTTCGATGAATCGACCACAAAATCAGATCTTTTACAGTTCTCCAACTTCATAACCGGTTCAATTGAGCATAAGTCTTCGATGGGTGGATTAGATGTCTTCATGAATAAGTTAAAAATCACTCTCTCGCCTTCCACACCCATCGACAACGCACCCTTCAGTGGCCAAGAAAGGTCTCCCCAATATCAGGGGCATATTTGCATCCTCCTCCATATCTAACACAACAAAATCCGCAGGAAAAATAAATTTTTCTACTTTTACCAGAACATCTTCAATGATTCCAAGCGATAGATCTATCAGCCAACTGCAACGCGATCATTGTGGGCTTTACCTCACCAAGTCCTAAGCTCCTGAACACAGACAAAGGCATTAAATTAATGCTAGCTCCTAAATCGCAAAGTGCATTATTAAAATAAGAAGAACCAATAGTGCAAGGAATATTAAAACTCCCTGGATCCTTAAGCTTCTGTGGCATCTTTTTTTGAAGCACGGCACTGCACTCTTCCGTTAAATTCACCACCTCGTTCTCTAGAAGCTTCTTCTTCTTGGACATCATCTCCTTGATGAACTTTGCATAATTTGGCATTTGCTCCAAAGCTTCAGCAAAGGGGATGTTGATGTGAATTTTCTTGAAAATCTCCAAAAATTTGGAGAACTGCTCATCCAACACCTTCTTCTTGAACCTCTGCGGATAGGGGAGTGGAGGCTTGTACATCAGTTTCGGCTCCAGTTCAGGCTCCTTCTTCTCGACTTCCTTCTCTTCAACTACAGCTTTTTCAGGCATCTTGCTCTCAGGTTGGCACTCTTCTCTATCTATTTGCTTCCCACTCCTCAACGTGATAGCATTGCACTGTTCCTTGGGATTCACCTCAGTATTGCTAGGAAATTGTCCTTTGTTATTATCCTTCAGTGCGTTCGCCAACTGCCCTATGCTGGTTTCCATGGATTGCAACACCGCACCCATGTTTGCCATGTGCGTCTCCAAACTGTCAAGACGAGACTCAGTCCTCGCCATCCTCTTACCTGACTCCTGCACAAAAGTACTAACCACATCCTCCAAAAACAACTTACCATCACCTTTATTAGTATTGTTAGCATATGAAAAATTTTCATTATTCCGCAAATTAGGGTGAAAAGTGTTGGGAACATGATTACCTCTGTAAGCTCCATAACCTCGGTAGCCATTAGGATTGATATAATTAACTTGCTCTGGTGTATGTGATCCCTCAACTCCAGTTGAATCTGCAACATGAATCTTATTCAAAGAAGCTACCTGTGTAGTCAGTGCAGATAATTGAGCGGTGATGGATGTGAGAGGATCCACAGCATACACTCCAGCCGGCTTCTTTACTCCTATACGCTCAGATGGCCATTGGAAACTATTGACCGTCATCTCCTCCAACATATCATAAGCCTGAACATGATCCTTTGCAAATATAGTACCTCCAGCCGCTGAGTCCACATTCATTCTCATAGGCGCATTCAGTCCGTTGTAAAACCACTCAATCTGTTCCCAATCTGCAAAATTGTGGTTAGGACAACGTCTAAGTAATTATTTATACCTTTCTCACGCCTCGTAAAGCTGTTCAGGGTCCATCTGCCTGAAAGTACTGATCTCAATCTTCAGTTGGGTGGTTTTGGCAGGTGGAAAATATTTCGCAAGAAATTTTTCTGCCATCCCCTCCCATGTAGTGATGCTTCAAAGTGGCAGTGACTGCAACCAACTTCTGGCTTGATCCCTGAGAGAAAACGGAAACAAGCGTAAGCAAATAATATCCTCAGACACACCATTTATTTTTACCGTATCCGTTATCTCTAAGAAGGTGCGTAGGTGTAGGTGAGGATCAGCAGTGGCGCTCCCATTAAATTGGTTCTGTTGAACCATGTTGATCAAGGACGTCTTTAGCTCAAAATTGTTTGCATTGATAGTTCCACGAACGATTCCAGAATAGTGAGCCTGGATCGTCGGCCGAAAGTGATCTCTAATTGGCACCAAGGGAGCTTGTTGTGCTTCTTCTTCAGCCATATTATTAATTTCTTCTCTTCTCTCTCTTCTCAAAGCACGTGCAGTGTGCTCGATCTTCGGATCAAAAAGTAGAGAATTAGAACTTTGAGATCGTCGCATAGACTGCAATTAAAAATAAGAAGAAATTAATTAGAAACTTAAAAAATAAAATAAAAAACTCTAAATTAAAATCTAGACTAATTGGTAACAAGACAAAAACAAAATAATCAAATTTACTCCCCGGCAACGGCGCCAAAAACTTGTAGTGAAAATTCCTTGCAAGCGTACGAGTGTCAAGTTTTAATATAGTGAATAATTCAGATATCGATCCCACAGGGAGTAAAATGAAAATCTTAGTGCTTGTAATTAAAATAGTCCAAACTTTATCTAGAAAATCAATAATCAAGAATTTTGCAATAAAATAAATAATCAATGAAATTTTAATAGCACGCACACAACTTTTAAATTAAAATCAATCAGAGAAAAATGGTCTAGAGGTATAGATTTCACCTGGTTTCAACAACAATCAATCCTAATTAATTAATCTTCATGAATTTCAAAGAATTAATAGCCAAGAACACTTACGTGTATTATTTCCCTCTCCCGAGCAACAAATAATGTTTATCAACTACAATTAAATTCCAATATCCCTATTAAGAATTTATCGTAGTGATCTATCACAAAAAAATGTTCTCTTTAAAAGCTCTGTTAAAGTTATAAGATCTCCCGAGTCAGATAAACAATTAACAGTGTAATTTCTAATGTCCTATTCAAAATCTCCTCTCCCGAGTGCCAGATTTCAAATAAATATAACAAATCAATTATTGATCAGATAATTGAAAAGACAATCAATTCTAGAAAAAAAAATTAATCTAGAAGAAATTCAATTCAATAAAATCAAGAATTCAAGAAAGTGTCTACACCAGGTTTCATCCGACCTCTAGACTATAAAAATTAGTTCATAATAAAATTCTGAAAACAATAAATCATAAATCCAAACATATTCAGAATTAAATAAATAAAAGATAAAAGAAACAAATCCGTCGTCGACGCCGTGTCCGGACTATCAAACTCCGTCTTCGTTCTTAAGTTAATCTCCAGAAATCCTTCAAGAAAAATCTCTCAATCAAACCCTTTGATCTGTGTTAATGTTTTGTGTGTGGCGGCTCTCTTTTATAATCAGATAAACAATTGCCTTTTATATCGTGCACAAAAGCCCAAGAATAAAGCCCATAAAATATAGAAGTTTCCTTCTCGATTAAAATTTCCAACTTCACAATTATCGCGACACGCGGCCGCTCCAAATTCCAAGCGGGCGCGCATAGGCCTCTGAGATTCTTTCTCTCGCTTTCCACACTTGCGCGTTAGCTCTTCACTTAGCGCTAAAGACAAGCGCTGACTTCTTCAAATCAAGGCCCAATAACAAAAGCCCAATTACACTTCCTTGTCTGATCGTTGTTTTCTTTTCTTCTATTCTTTCTTTTTTTCTTTTATTCTTTTAATTCCTCATTTTTCTTCTTCAATTTCTTATTTTTCACATAAAATCAATAATTCTCTGTAACCACAAAAACACTAAAATACCCACATAAATCTGCTCGAAACAAACAATTAATAATTAAAATCATATATAAATTAAGTGTATAAAATACACTTATCATGCATGCAAAGATGGACAAGTCTAAATAAGTTTGTCATCACTACAAGAAACCCGGTTACTGGAAGCGCAACTGCAAAGAATATATATCGAGTAGTTACAAACTACAAAGGATATATTATATAAATATTTCACTTAATACTATTTCTTGGGTATTGGATACCAGATGTAGATCTCACATTTGCAATGAGTTGCAAATGATGACAAGAAGTCGTAAGCTTAGGATGGGTGAGACCCAGTTAAGGCTCGGGAATAGTTCCAGAGTTGAATCCAAAAGATATGGGAAACATTTGTTTAATTTTGCAAAAACAATTTTAAACTATATTTTGAGAGAGATATTTTTTATTTGTACCAAGATTTCATTAAAACATTATTTCTTTTTCTATTCTTGATAGAGAAGATATTTCTTGAAAATTTGCAAATGGGATTTGCAATATTTACAAGAATGAATGTTTGATTTGAAATTGACAATTTAAAACTATCTATATAACTTAAAATTAAAATACGTTCCAGTTGATTATGTTGATAAACCGGTAAAAACAAATAAAAGGAAAAACGATAGTCAAAACCCGGCAAACCTTTGGCATGCTAGGCTAGGTCATATTTCCTCAAGGAGAATGAACAAGTTAGTGGAAGAGGGCATATTTGATATGTCTGATATTAACTCTCTACCTACTTGTGAGTCCTGCCTAAAAGGAAAAATGACTAAATCTCCTTTCAAAGGGAAGCCTGAGCGTAGTCAAAACCTGTTGGATTTGATCCATACAGATGTCTGTGGACCATTTAGTATCGGCACTAAATTTGGACACACCTACTTCATTACCTTTACTGATGATTATTCGAGGTATGGGTATTTATATTTAATGAAATATAAGTTTGAATCATTTGAAAAGTTCAAAGAATTCAAGGCTGAAGTAGAAAACAAACAAGGTAGAAGTATTAAAGCACTTCGATCGGATCGAGATGGAGAATACTTAAGTACCGAGTTTTTGAGCTATCTAAAAGAGAATGGGATTCTCTCTTAGTGGACTCCTCCTATGACACCTCAGTTGAATGGTGTCTCGGAGCGTCGCAATCGAACATTGTTGGACATGGTTCGATCTATGATGAGCTTCACTGAGCTCCCACCTTCGTTTTGGGGCTATGCGCTTGAAACGGCGGTATTGTTGTTGAACAATGTCCACACTAAAGCAGTAGATAAAACTCCATACGAGTTATGGAATGGCAAAGCTCCTAAGTATTCGTACTTAAGGATTTGGGGATGTCCTGCTTACGTAAAGCAGACAGTGGGAGATAAGTTGGATAGTCGATCCACCTTATGTTATTTTGTAGGATATCCGAAGAATTCAATAGGATATTATTTCTATCATCCTTATGAGACAAAAGTGTTTGTTTCAAGGAATGCCACCTTCATGGAGAAGGAGTTCTTATTAGATAAGAAAGGCAAGATGATGGAACTCGAAGAAATTCGAGAAGAACCCGAGATACAAAATAACGACCACACACCTCAAGAACCTTCAACGGATATGCCTATATCTAGGAGATCCGAGAGGACTTCTAGACCTCCTATTCGATATGGTCTTCTTCTTGAAGGGGATCAAAGTGAACCTGACATTGGATGTGATCCAAGAAACTTCAAGGAAGCAATTTCTGATGCGGATTCTAATTTATGGCTTGAAGCTATGCAGTCGGAAATAGACTCGATGCATACAAACCAAGTTTGGTCTTTAGTAGATCTTCCCGATGGAATTGTTCCAATAGGGTGTAAATGGATCTACAAGAGAAAACTTGGGCATGATGGTAAGGTACTTACCTACAAGACACGATTGGTAGCAAAAGGTTATACTCAAAGACAAGGAGTTGACTATGATGAAACCTTTTCACCAGTCGCAATGTTCAAGTCCATAAGAATCCTTATTGCCATAGCTGCTTGGTATGACTATGAGATATGGCAAATGGATGTGAAGACTGCATTTCTTAATGGAAACATTAAGGAAGAAATCTATATGATGCAGCCCGAGGGATTCACATCCATGGGAAGCGAGCATAAGGTATGCAAGCTTCAGAGATCAATTTATGGTCTCAAACAAGCATCAAGAAGTTGGAACCAGAAATTTGATGAAACAATAAAGGACTTTGGTTTCATCAAAAAACCGAAGGAACCGTGCGTGTACAAGAAAATAGTTAAGGATGCGGTGACGTTCTTAGTACTTTATGTTGATGACATCCTACTCATTGGGAATGACGTAGGGATGTTGCAGTCAACAAAGATATGGTTATCAGGTAGATTTTCGATGAAGGATTTGGGTGAGGCATCCTATATTCTAGGGATACAGATCTATAGAGATAGATCTAAGAGAATGATAGGACTCACTCAAGCAACCTACATCGACACCATATTGAAAAGGTTTTCTATGGATGAGTCCAAGAGAGGACATCTACCTATGTGTCATGGAGTTTCTCTATCCAAGTCTATGTGTCCCAGACTGACGAAGAGATAGAGAAAATGACACACATACCATATGCGTCAGCCATAGGTAGTATTATGTATGGGATGATATCTATCAGACCAGATGTAGCCTTTGCTCTGAGTGTCACGAGCAGATATCAGGCCAACCCCGGTTAAATGCATTGGAAATCCGTGAAGGATATTCTTAAGTACTTGAGAAGGTAAGAATATATTCATGGTTTATGGAGGAAGAGAATTGAAATTGGAAGGCTATACCGACTCTAGCTTCCAAAGCGACGTGGATGACTCGAATTCAACCTCTAGATTTGTATTCATGCTCAATGGCGGTGCTGTCTCTTGGAAGAGTTCCAAGCAAGACACCACAGCGAATTCCACCACTGAGGCAGAATACATTGCAGCATCAGCTGCTGCTAAAGAGGCCGTTTGGATGAGGAATTTCGTCCAAGAGTTGGCCGTAATTCCTGAAGCTGTTGGTCCAGTTCCGGTATACTGCGACAACACTGGTGCCATTGCTCAGGCAAAGGAACCAAGGTCTCATCAAAGATCCAAACACGTACTGAGAAAATACCATATCATCCGGGAGATTGTGGAAAGAGGAGACATCACTGTCGAGAGAGTGGCCTCTACAGACAATATCGCTGATCCACTTACTAAGCCCTTGCCAGGACCATTGTTTGACAAACATCGCGAAACAATGGGATTGCGTAGTGTGACTAGTTGGCTTTAGGGCAAGTGGGAGATTGAAAGAGTGGGTACCCATTTAGCCAACTTGTGGCTAAGGGCTTTTGTGACTCTATGTATAAACAATCTTTATTTAATATAATTTACATTCATTAATGGCATTTTCTTTGTCTTTCTTCATATTATTATATTGTGATATACTATTGATGTTTTGATAAAGACCTTGAATATACTATAGTGTAAGTAAGATGAGATAGTGAATAAAGAGAGATCACTATTATGAAACACATCTTATAGTCACTGTATATTCTAAACAGTTCCTAGTCAATTGAGCTGTCCGCTAATAAGGATAAGGATCTCTCGAGATTTAGACTAGCATTTGTGATGCCAAGTACCACGTTTCATTGGTAATGGACATGGAGATGTTCAAAGCATGCAAATGGATATTCATATGATGAATGATCGAACTACCCTATTCGGACTTTCCAAGTGGTTATCACTTATCGAGTGGATAAAGTCCGCGGTTTTGGTTGTACACCATTAGTCCTTACTACTTGAAACATCATTGAGACTCTATATGCTAGTATTGTACTTTGACTCGGTTACCGACTCTTTTGGGGTCATCAGGTGTCGGGATTGGGTACAGTTACGACACATATAGGAGTCGATGCTTTGTTGTCAAGGATTCACCACATACTTGCGAGTGTGGATATCCTATGCGATCTGAGGAGATATTAGTGTGACGAATCTCTGGCCAGAGTATATGATGTGTTTTAGGTTACTCGGTTTTCCTAGTAACACATGCGATGTCACTATTTGATCTCCAAGATGTAATGCATAGTTATTGAATCTCGAACGACTCTCGATGCACCAATGGTTGTTGATTCGATCGGGATATATGGATGAAGGGACCGTACTGTACGCTAACCAAAATCTACTGGTTCTTGCAGGCACTATCAGTGATACCTAGGGAATCATGGGGCGATGTTGCTAGACGCTCTTACCATGATTCGTTGGGCAAGTCGGAAATTGTTGTTCCGAGTCACAAGGAGTTGTGAGCCCACGGCTAGCTGTATCCCTGAACCATTGAGGGTCACACAAGTAATGGATTACTAAACCCCGTTGAGATAGTTAAATTTAAAGAGTTAAATTTAATGAAAGAGAAGTTGGACTTCTTAACTAAAAGGGAGTGGAATTTCCTAAAATGACATAGGGATGGGCATTTTTGGAAATCACTGAATTCGGATTCAGAAAAATTATCTTGACTTTAAAAGGTGCAGAAATGGTTTCTGTGCATATTGGTGAAATCGGTTTATCAATCGGAGTCATGATGAATTTTATATTAATTTCTATAATAACGGGCTTGGCTTGTTGGGCTTAAGTTATGGATTGTGGGCCCTAAGGAGTTAGAGTCCTAATACAATCATAATTTAATCTAGTCTAGAAATTATCTATAAATAAATGAGTAGTGTTCGAAAATCAGTAGAATTCATTCTAGCAATTTTCGAAAATCACTCATATTATTTCAAGGGGATTTTCGAAATCCTCTGTCCCTTTTTGAGAAAATTCAGTCTGTGATTTTTCGGAAAATTACATTCTGAATTAACAGATCAAATCTGTTTATTCTCTTCGATAAACATCTGATTGATTTCTAGTGCAATCAATCAGAGGGTTTTTGTTTTCTGTTCGTGGACCTGATTCCGGAGATTGATCGTGAAGCCATCGGTTCCCGGGATATACAAAAAGAGCAGATTAAATTATGTTGGTGTCCATAATCAATCCGTTGCTTGAATAGGTAAAAATTTAATTGTGATTTTATTTTTATTTGCATAATTTAATCGTAAAGTTTTGATACCCATGATAGGAAATCGTTTCATATGGAAAAATAAAAATTTTTAAACTTTCGCTGCACCGGGTATCAATTCTTAATTGATCTGAACACGTTTTTCAACACACTCATCACTGGCATTAACTTAGCCCACTGACTATTTCGATCGTCCTAGGAAAATACCTAGACTAACCACCTGT
This sequence comes from Henckelia pumila, assembly GCF_033568475.1. Lineage (NCBI taxonomy): Eukaryota > Viridiplantae > Streptophyta > Magnoliopsida > Lamiales > Gesneriaceae > Henckelia > Henckelia pumila. Next base: position 197,648,904 of record NC_133121.1, read on the forward strand.
CGATCAGTTAAAATCGGCTTACTCAAAAACCCATGAGCTACAATAGTTTGAACACTAATCAACTAGAACCATGCCAATCTTAGCAAAATCATGCAATCATTCACGAATCGCCGAATAAATAATACACGTATCTTTTATTTCAAGTTATGTACAATTTCGATATTTACAATCCCATGTAATACAGACAGTATTCAAAATACAACGAAAATGTACAACTAACAACTTGAAATGATACAACCGGCTCCGGATGATCTATTACAACTGAAATACTATTTACAACTACAACAATAAAGTATTTAAAAAATCATCGTACATGTCTTTGTTTCTTGAGCATGAAGCTTCTAATAGACACATGCATCAATGCTAGCGTACTCCTGACCAAATTTCTCTACCCGTCCTCCTGTAAAGAAATCCGAAGAAATGATCCGTGCTCGCTAACCAGCTATGCTTTGCATCAGCGTCTGTCAGTCGACCTCTTCTGCTCACGATCTACCGTCAGCGTTCTTCTTGTATCCATCACATGCTTTTGAACATTAAGTTTCTCGTGTACCTACCGAAAGCATCGATACAAGCATATAGATAAAATCATGCCCTGCATGAATTTAATGACCTTACGTTCACAACCAGTCATGCCTTAGACACTTGAGACATCCCCTGGTGAAGGTTTATCTGACAATCTCTCCAACTAAGACTGGAGAATCTTTAGAGTAGTGTCATCATGGTATGGACTGTACAGATGCAAACATCAAGTATGTCCCAACCAATCCTCTGGCATCCGGTACTCGATCCAAATCTAGGATCCATATGGGTAGAAGTCTCGAAAGCTCAGACATGTTCCATCTCTCCTGTCCGCACTTACTGGAATCCCATAAGTCAAATATTTAAAATTCCTGCCGATGATGATAGTCTTCGGGCAACCTAATCACCTCATCATCATCTCTTTAAAGGTCTCATCAATCCTACAAGGATAACCAAAAAGTCTCAATACTATATCCCAAGTCTCTTGCATGCAGCTCTGATACCATAAATGTAGCAACCCGACCCGGATCCAGTACACAATCAGCGCGATGTCTCTGAAAGGACTGAGATAGTCAATGATCAACTTAGCAGCCAACGAGGTTTGCCTTTGGGATTGAAGACTTCGCAAGATCGGGATGGATCGAATTCGTTCTTTCCAGTCGGTGAGTCACATCCGTGCAAACTGTTTGTCAAGGATATTGCGTTTTAGCAATGGACAATGGTCAGGTGCGTGATAGGTAGCTAGTGATGATGGTGTCAGCAGAGACTCCGAGGTGAGTTATACCAGGTGCAATGACTGTCGAGTTTTGAGATGGAATAGGAAGCATTTCCATATGTCTGTTCACTGTGAAATGTTCCAGTCGAGCATATTGGTGGGAGCTTGCCTTAGTCTTGATGTGTGTACAGTGATTGCGAGTATGTATAACTATCAGGAGGATGTCCATCGATTGAATTCATGGGTGAATAACCTATGGTCGAGATGATGTAGATCATCAGAGGCGTGATGACTTCCATTGTAGTGTATGCGTGCCTTCGCAGGACAATGGTTAAGAGATGACTTAGCGTCATTATTGGCGAGCAATGATAGTTTTCTTCAGGGCACTGCGCTTAAGACAATTCGAGCGGTTCGCCCGTAAAATTTGTAACTTGCTCGATTCTTATTCAAAAAGGATTCCACTTGAAACCACGACTTCATGACACTTAGAACTAAATAGGAAAATCATCCTTGGAATATTATTCCTATCCAATCATTTTATAAAAATAAAATTCCGGGCAGCAGGCCTTTTTGGCTTCAAAATTCTGCACCTATTCATTCAAAAATCTAGAACTCGACCAAAACTTATCCTAATTGATTCCCGTTTGAACCGACATAATCCTGACATCTAAGAAAAGTTCCAGAACCGAGCCCATAACAAAATTCCACTTTCAACCCTGCCTTAGTTATACATTTCCGGACAGCCCCAACATCACCTAAAATTCTGCTAATGTCTTAGTTTTATATTCAATCACAACCTTAGCTATTTGACTCCCATCTCCCAAACCAATAAGCTAGGACCATGACCAAATTCTTAGACTCACTCACATCACTAAACCAGCCCCTCCTCGAGCCTAAAACAGCTCGACAACAGCCCCCAAACAACCATCAAAACCGAGCCCTCTTCTCTTCAATTTTGAGTGTCCCTCAACCCAATCCTACAAGCCAACCTCAAACCATTCTAGACACTACCATGTGAACTACATTTCACCCATGTTACGTCCCAATCAACACAATAAAACACCACAATTTCGAACCACAAGCCATATTTAAATTTCTGAAATTTCAACTCCAACAAGGCAAGCTCATTTCTGAAAATCTCGAATGCAACAAGGAATGCTCTTTTTTTTCTGAAAATCTCGAATGCAACATGGATGCTCATCTCTGAAAATTTCAAGAACCATAAGCATCAACATCCCAAGTCCAATACTCATTTAAAACCTCTTCAAGCACATATAATAACTCAAGCATGAAAAAAAAAACAAAACTTCTCGGCCAACCATGAACCGAAATAGGGCACCCTTATATATATATGCATTTTCAAAAAAATTCCAAGGAATACAATCCACAAAATATACAAATGTACATGGGAAAGAGAAAGAACCATATCCTTGCCTAGCTTAGGAAAAAAAATCGAAATAAAACAAAAGTTTGAGTGGGCTATGGCCGAAATGCCCTAGCTGGAAATGAAGCTGGAATCGAGCTCAAAAGGAAGAGGAACAGCTAGCTCAATCTGTCCAAGAAGATGCTTCGCCGGAGAGGATGATGGCTGGCGGCGACGGGAAGCTTGAAGAAGAAGGGGAATGGGATAGCCGATGGAATTGCTTGAAGGAGAAGAAGGGGAAAAATTATGTCGTGAGGTGTGTGTGTGTGTGTGTGTTTGGCGTGTGGTGTGTGTGTTTTGTGGCTAGGATTAAATCTTTGAGCTTAAGTGCATAAGTATAGGTAAACCCTAGAAAAATGGGAGTGTTATGAAATTTAGGAAAAAGTGCAACACACTTTTAAAAAGTGCTAAACCAATAATGCAATTAGAACTACAAATTAAATCTCACTAAATAAAAATACAAGCTTAAAAATCCTAATTTAAAATATTAAATTGATTTTACTAGTCCGGGAATAAAAATGCTAATTTTCGTAAAAGAAAAAAATAATAAATTCTAATGCACGGAAAAAAATGTAATATTTAGGTAATTAACACAAAAAATTAAAATAATTAAAATCATAAATATTTAAGACTGATTTAAGCATGAAAATTAAATTAAGAAATTTTAGGTGTCATACAACTCCCATCAGATTTTCAGGGACATTATCAAGGGTTTGCAGCACACTAGACGACTTGGAGAGTTTTGGAGAAGAAAAGAACAAGCAATCTTGGCACGAAGACGGACGAAGCGACTTCCGAGGACGGAGAAGCATCATCTACCTTCGTTTCTATTTCTTTCTTTCTCCTCATTTTTTAATGATGTTCAAGAGCATGTTTTATATTTTTATTTTCTTTATGAACTAATTTTTTTGTTTAGAGGGACGACGTATCTTGACTGGAGACCATGTTTTTAATATTTTGATTGATATAAGAATTCTTCATTCGATTTATTTGTGTTTTTTTGAATTGATTGCGTTCTATTAACTGATCACTAGTTGAATTGTTATATTTATTTGAAATCTAGCACTCGGGAGAGACGATTTTGAATAGGACAGTAGGAAAACACATCGTTGGTGTTTATAGAGTTCGGGAGGCCTATAACTCCATTGAAGCCATTAAACAATTTTTGTGCTAATTACCGAATTTGATATCTAAACTTGGATAGGAATATTGAGTTTGATATTAGATACGAATTTCTACTTGTCACTTGGGAAAAGGGAGTAGAAAATATTGATAATTCTTGGTTAGTAAACTAGAAGAATTTATGATATAGATTTTTTTAGAAATTAAACTTGTTGATAGTCAAGTGAAATCAACCTCTAAAATTTATCTCTCATTGATTTTATGTCTTGCAACTCATCGTTGATTAATTTTATTTTCTTAATTTTTATTTAATTGAATTCCAACCATCATCGTAGCTTTAAATAGGATTGAGATTTTTTTACTTGCAAATATTTAATATAATATCATTGTATTCATTCTCTGTGGGATCGACTTGGACATAACTCCTATATTAAAACTTGACATCGTACGCTTGCGAGCAAAATCACGCAATAGTTAAATATCAGGAAACTTTAGATAACATGAAGTAATTTAACACAATATTTAAAAATATCTTTCACCTAAAAACTCAACTTTTGAAACATAAAATCTCACGCAACATAAATAGCATTAAATCTTTTAAACCTAACTTTTAAATCATGAATATATCACATAAAATCATTTAATTATACATAATTTTTAAATCATAAATAAATAAAATAAAATCATTTAAATTTCATTTAAAATTCTTTAATAATCGTGAGTGGATTTATGGATTTTTTCAAGCGTTACAAAAACTGTCCTAGTTTTAACTCTTAAGAAACCTTGAGATCAAAATATCTTGTATAAATAAATCCAAGGTTTATCCAATATGCATCGAATGACCTCGATTGCATATTCTCGTAATTAAAAAAAACATCTTATACAAAATTCCAAATTATTGCTACACGAATAAATTTAAATTTACACACAGAGATAACTACACAAAACACATGTTTGAAGTATTAAAAAAGTGTTTTTGAGAACTTTTACTTATTTAAAAGTGATTCTTTTAGAAATTATTTTGAAGTTGGTGATAAGCTAAAGTAGAGAGTGTTTGGAAATAGTTTGAAAGTTAATACAAACTAAAGTTAAGTATTTGAAGAATAATTGTTTTCAAGCTTAATTTTTTAATTAAATGACAATCATATCCTTATTTAATTATATAATTTTGATACTCACATTATAAAAAATGATATGAATTTCGTATAAAAATAGCACGAATACTTGAAAAAAAATATAAGATTATAAAAATAAAAGGCATTAAAAGGACAAAATTTGTATAAATATACAATATATTAACAAAAAAATTTATGAAAATGTAATATATATATTTTTTAAAAGTAAATGCTTATAATAACAATGTAAAATTAAAAAAATAAAAACATACTTATATGATATGTTTAAGGGAATAAATGTCAACTTGTAATTTTATATCTTAAACAAAAAAACAAAAGCAAAAAAAAATTTAAAATTTTTGCTTCTTGCTTTTGAATAAAAGTTGTAGAAAGTAAAACAAAATTTAATATTTACAAACCTTCAAAAACACTTCTATACAGCTAAAAACTGAGAAACACTTTGTAGAAACTCTACCAAACACTCCCTAAGTCATTAGAGTACGTGATGAGCACAACATGCACAATTTACCAAGAATACTGATCAAAATCGTATTCTCTGGATCATGATCAAGCCCGACTAGAGCACGTTCAACCCTACAATTGATATTTATTCGCGATAAAACGCCTTCCAACTCGAGGATGACCTACCTTTTATCTGTAATTCAAGTTTAGCATAGATACAAGTGCTGAAGACATACAACATATAATTTATATATAATATATTTAAGTTACATGCAGAAGATGGCAGATCCGCCTTCTATTTTATATTAGCACATATTCTACAATTACTAAGCTCATTCTCTTCCATCTAATTTCATCCACATACGAGAAAAATGCTGAGGACAGCATCGGCTTTTGCATGAAAATGGCTGGAAGTGATGACATCCAGTAGCTACACCGGCTACCTCAGGTAGCAGCTAGCTTCATCCTCCTTCAGCATCCTAGTAGCACGCTGATGCTCTCGTAGGCAAGATTTGTTGATTCTTATTTGATGGTAATGTAGCGATTAGTCCCATGCTTCGCCCAATTGTCTTTGAGATCAACCGGATTTGATAAATCGTGGCCTTCGGCAGCAAGGCGGCTGAGCAGCTTCGTGAATGCGCTGCCACTCATTTTCCGACCACCAACTCGAGCATGTCTCTTATTAGGCACTGCTGGGAGAGGATACATCGACAAATTCGTGGTGCAGCATGAAGATTGCCATCCTCCATTACCCCACTTGTAGCATGGCCTTAAAACACCGGTACAAGAACAGACAGGAACCGGCATGGTTGATTCGTCAAAAGGGACCTGGTTCAATCCCAGACCCTGATCCTTCCAGTCGGGCTTTGAAGCAGCCAACTGCCTGTGAAGGTCGTCACTGCCACTACCCATACCGAACGCACCATTCCATTCCTCAGACTTTGAAAACATGGCTTTATTAAGGTCCTCACCTTCCTTTTTAACCTTTTTCAAAGATTTTGAAGGTTTCTTGGCTGGGGTAGCAGGTTTTGCCTCCTTTGGACGTTTCGTACGGCGGGTTTGTGCTGGCTCGAGAGCAACTGGTGACGTTGGAATGGTATCTGTTGTCACGTGTGAATCCCTTGTATTGTATGGAGCTTGATGGGGTATGATTTGCGGAAGATGATGTACATGTTGCTGAGGATGGTGAACATGTTTTATTCCTCTTGCAATTTGGCATCCAGGAGGGCATGGAGATAAGTTACCATTGTTCATAGCATTTTCTCGGTATTGGAGTGTGGCGATGGCGTTGTCTCTCTCAATTATGGCATTGTTCCGTTCTGCTATAGCTGAATCTCGTTGTAAAATAGCCATGTCTCTTTCTGTTAAGGCGGCCTTTTTCTCGGAAAGGGCCAGGTTACGTTCTTGAACAGCGGCATCTCTTTCAGAAATAATAGCCATAATTTGTTTCATCGATGGCTGATGCTGCATCAACCACTGAAACAAAAACATTTCACGAAACACCGATTGGAAGACAACCTTTGACATCCAAAATCTCCATCATATGATCAAATCACAGGAAAAACTTAAACGGAGACGCCATTAAATGTGACTAAGAACTAGCTACCTGACCCTGAGGAGGCTTGTTCCTCCCATTTTCACGATGCCCACTGTCATCCATCTAATATCCAAAGGGAGCTTCAAATTCGTACAAGGGTTATCTACCAACCTATCACAGCATGTAACACGAAGGAAAGAAAAACTATACAATTAAAAGTAGGAACAGTAACCCAATTTTATGTGGGACGATATTCACAAATATTAACTCAAATCTACGTAATTTTACCGACAAGCCAAAATAAGCAAGAGTAGTCATATTTAGATGAGTTGTTCAGCAAAGATAAGTACTATCATAAGAGCCAAAAGCAGTGGTAGACTGGTAGTACACCATAAAATGCACCTCAATTGTATTAAGGTACTATTGCAACCAATAACAGGAGGATAAAACTACCATGCAGGAAGCTAATAGACCCAAGTAAAACATACTTTGTCAAAATAGAGTCATCACATCAATGCTTACTGCGAAATTTTACAAAAACGACCAGCTCAAGTATGTAGAAGGGTAAAAAACAATAGCATGCTTTGTTTAACTGAATGTCAAGAACCGTAGAAAGGACACAAGGATGAAACTGACGGGTTCGCTACATTGCTTCATTAGAAGAACAAGGAAAGTAAGCACTTGAGTAGATTTAAGCTGCAAAGTTTATTATTTCCAAGAAGAAAATGCTAGAATTAGGGACTCTCTTTTCGCCTACATCTACAGTGGACAAATCACGCAAGTAAAAGTGAATCAATGTGTTATAATACAAGCCTACAAAACCAGTTCTTATAAAACATTAACTATAATTATGTCGCAGCAATGGAACGATTTGCATCACATAATGTACACAAAGAAGAAACAGCTCCAAGTGGTGATATGAAAGAAAGATCCTCGAAGCAAAGCTATATGGTTGGGGCACCATGCAATCAAGTGATAAAAATAAATCAAAGTTCAACCTCATTCTCCAAAAAATGCACACTTACGCTGAAAGAAGTTTTTGATCTATACTATATGTGTTAGATTTTGGATGTAATTTATTTCAAAGTACTTAAGACACCGATGCAAGGAAATCATGTGCAGTAGCTTTTATACAGAATGCACAATTATTATACAGTCAACTGGTTAAAAAGCCATTGACTATACATGAAGCACACATAGATCAACATGCAAGCATCAATATTATGAAACCATCTGGCACAAGGAGAAAGTTGAGCACTGGCAAGTGGCATGCATGTACCGAGCAACTACACAAAAATCCTCATCGGAAAAAGGTATTCCAGTACCTTACAGGGTCTACACTATCCTCCAGAATTCGATGAATATTATGATCTTCAATCAATTGCAATGCTAGTATTTACCCAATGGCCCAGGGACGTGTTCGAGTGTTATTTGTATCTTTCAACAAACACATTTTCTGTCAAATTGTGATTCCACAATCCCCACACCCCCAAAAAAACACGGTTTTTAAGGTTTTTGTTTCACCCCCTATATATAATTCATGGCTCAACCAGTTAGCCGCCACAGCTAGATTCTTCCCCCAGCATACTAAATAAAGACCCTTTTCTTCTACAGAAAATGCAACAGCACAAGTTCAACATGAACCATTCTTTTAAGTATACCTTATTTTTATCTCTTTAGTTTTTTAAAGATAAATTTTCAGTTCACTCACATAAAAACAGAACCATCCGCCGGTAAATCTACACGAAGAAAATTTTCAAACCTGCAAATTGAAAACGCTTAACCAAGAACGCAACTAGCACCCTTACATCACCCATGAAGTTCGAATCTTTCCGCATATATCAACCTTATCAAAAAAAACCCGACATCAAATTCCACTAAACATCGGGAAAAAATCCAAATTATCTCCGTTCCTCGCAAGAAATGAACTTTAAACAGCATGCAGGACCTAAATTAAACAAACCCAATCCAGCAAATTCAATTTGGACCCGCATCACCAAAAGTTTAGCTCCATTTCAACTAATGCAAACTCAAGGACAACCACAAATCAACAAGATAAAAAAATCCCCACGAAAACAACTACAAGTAGAAAACAATAGACCTCAAATTCAAGTTCAGTTTTCCCCAAGAAAACGGAAATTACAAGCCAAATGAACAGATATAGCCGATCAGGAAAACATTTCCAAAGAGTGGGACAAAAACGGAAAGCTCACTTGGTAAGAGGATCGGAGGGTAGAAAATGAGTGACATGGAAGGGTCAAAACCCTAGATCAAAAAGGTTGCAAGAAATGAAATATCTGTGATGTAAGAAGACTCGTTGGGAGGGCACTTGTACTGTAGCCACACAAGCACCCTGACTTTTTTCAATTTTCCTCAGAAAATATTTAACTTTATTTACCTTAAAAAAATTTTGTAATATATATATTTACTAGTGATTTTCCAATCAAGATGTCTGCGCTATGTAATTTTTTATTTTTGAAAAAAACGGGTTTTCGAACATAGATAGTTTTCTGGCAACATTAATGGAAGAGAATCCTTGTAGTAACTCGCTCCGAAATCATCTACTAATTATATTTAGACATGTAATTTAAAATTTAAAACCTAGTAATCAATAAACAGGAGATATAAATTTGTACAACCAAAACAATCGGAGGATTACAACCGGCCCTTAAAAACCAAGAGTGAAACATTGTTTAGACGACCCCATCGAGTAAGGTACGGAAACTAAAATCCTCGAATCTCAACCTATAACGGGAACAATGCCAACACCCGGGACTGCTGCAACTCAACGACCGCTACCACCTGATCCATCCAACCTAAGTCCTATCAAGTGGAATGGAGTGTCCAAGACAAAATACCAAGGAAGTGAGCGATAACGCTCAGTACAGAAGTATAAGTATACACATGATATGCATGCTAATGCACATGAACGGGTACCAGAAAGCTATCACGATAAAACTTTTCTCAAACAATGGGCGCCCTGGTATGTATCATGTTGGGCCGTCGCATCAGGGGGTAGCTCACACACCAGAATGAAACTATGGATATCGGTGACCTGATCCCATAATCCAACGGGTCCAACCATCAACTCAAAAACTCGAGGTTGAGCGACCCCACTACGGGTTATATAAAGGTACAGACTAAACATGATAATGTATGCAACATAATAATCGTGATATAATATATGCACATAAACCATGCCATATAAACATGCAAACATATAACATACATAATCAACCAAGATATCTCAGATAGTACGTCCGTACCTCTACTCAAGTAACCTAGAAACTTGGGTAATCAAGTCCAAGCCTATAAGCAAGTAATCATCATATTACTCTCTTCTTACTAAAAGACTTAACTAGACTAATAGCTACTCACTGAAGTTAATTAGAGTCTAGCATTATACCTGCGTCCGTCGTCAATCTTTTGATGACGATAATCTCAAAATCTAGGCACAACGTTGCTACGATTCTGGTAGCATCTCGTCATTGCCTAATCCTTGAGACGACACCTGGAAACCCAAAAAGTCACACTAGAACGAGAGAGAGGAAATGAAAATTGGAAAATGAAAATGAAAATGGAAAAACCGACTTGTATTTATAGGCAATGATCGGAACTTTCGATCCCTGGTTCAGAACTTCCAATCTCCCCAATCGGATAATCCGATATTTAGCCACCGAACACATGTCCTGTGATTGGACAACACAAGGTGTAGTGGCCGGAATCCATAATTAGTGATTAAATGATAATTAATCAAGTAACCATGTTTAGAGTTGGCAAAACATGATTAAAGAATATCCAATTGGAATTAAGGATTTGAAAATCAGATTCGGGATGTCCGAAAATAGCCCAGAATATTCCAAGTGATCGGGTGGATCGAACCATCCTAAAATGTAAAATTCAGAGGCTCTCATCAAGTTCGGAAGGGGGCAAGATCGGACGATCCGATCATGAGTTCGGACGATCCGAACTATTGAGAGTTCGGAAGCTAGAATTGAGTTTGGAAGCTTGGTGAGATCGGATGATCCGAACCCAAGCCAGGATAGGTGGTCGGTTGCATGTAATTGGTTGAACACGTGGATGGAGATCGGACCATCCGAAAGTAGAGACCGGACCATCCGAAGTCAAGTTGCCAGGTGTCCAAGAGGGAGTGACGTCACGGATGATGTATTTATGAGATCGGACGAATCCGAAGTCCAGTTCGGACCATCCAAAGTGCTGGCAGGGACATGTGTCGAACATGCAAGTTCAGACGATCCGAAGGGGGAGTTCGGACCATCCGAACTCCGGCTATAAATAGAGGGTCCAAGGGCCTCATTTGGTGCACCTCTCCAACTTCTTCCTTCCTCCTTTAATAGGGTATTTTAGGTGTTCTAGTCACCTAAGTAGGTCCGAGAGTTGGCAGAATCATCTCCGGAGTAGTAGCGGAGTTGTGCCCAAGTTGTGGGGCAATTGCCATCAGCGGGCTGATGAAAGATGCGGGTATGGTCCGAGATTCCTAAAATTATTAGGGAGTATTTATTAGCTTAGTTAAGGTTTTTAGAGCTTTTTTAGTAATGCATGGGTATCTTGCATTGTAGTATTGGACTGTAGATGCGGGGACATCTAGGAGTATACTATTGACAAAAGTATTGACTGAGATTTTTAGCGGGTATGCATGCTTATGTGTTTCATTTATGTGCCATGATTTCATGATTACTGCTTTTATATATTTTTTGTTGCATATGCATAGATCATATTGAGCCAGTGTCTATTGGAGATGAGCCAATGCAGGGTCGCTCAGCCCTTGTTAGGACGTTGTGACACTGAGGGTCCTGCCGACCAACGGGTTGCACTGACTCTAGTGATCCGAGGGCATTCCTGGTCCATGTCCAGTTAGGAGTGAGTGCGTGGGCCCAGTGGTTTGATTCCTGAGACTACAACTCACATCCTAGGTGCCAGTCTGAGTAGATTTGATCAGTATATCCAGATATGGATACCCGGACATTTCATTATGCATGCATGTTTGTATGTCTACCTGTGCTAGTGTACTGTGCCTTATGCTCACGTTCAGTATTTCTGTGTTTTCTGGACACCTCATTTGACGGGGCAGTTGCAGGTAGTTCCTCTAGGGATTTGGAAGTGGTGACCAGGATGTGGCAGCGAGATTAGCTGTTAGGTTATATTTTAAGTTTCATTCGATTGGGTTGCATTTATTGGATTTGTTTAAACTGGTTGTATTCTGCCGGTCAAGTATTTATTTGGTTTTTCGCTAGTATAACTTTGATTATGTAAATTTCATGCTTAATCTGTTTAATAGAGGATCTGGGTTGGGTCGTTACATTTTATGGTATCAGAGCATGCAATAGGATTTTTAGGACATAGTGCTAAGATTATTTCATGATCCCTGTAGGGATGATGAGACATCTAGGTTCTCCCAAGACTATCATCATCAGTGCGATTGATAGGAATCCGATTCATGAGAGAAGAACCAAGTCCGTAGCAGCATTGGCTGCTCAGTTTGCGAGGCGATTAGAAGTCTTAGAGAACGTCATCGCCAATATTGGCATCAAAGTTTTTCATTATAAGGAAGTTCAGCAGTGATGAGGATTCCAGTAGGAGCTGACTGGAAGAGATAATGAACTCCTGATACTTCTTAGAATTGGTTAGAGCGCATGGTGTGTGAGTACCCATTCGGCTTTGACCAAGTTAAACTCTCCACAAGCAGTTGGAGGGATTGTCATAAAGATTTTGCCTTATTTCCCAGAGAATAGATCATTTAATAGTGTGAGGTTCCAAGCAAATCTTTTAGGGTTCATGAGGAAAAGATGCTGCCAGCATGCTTGTATTGATGCTTGGAAGAAGCAGATGGGAAACTGAACGTTCAAGATCAGTAGGTACCAAGATATGTACGACGATCGAGTTGTATAGGGTATCGTAGGTAAAATGTAATGTTTCATATGTATTTGGATTTTAAATAATGTGTAAGATTTGTTGTAAATAGTATTTTTGTTGTAAGTATTGAATCATCTGTATTAATGATTTTAGACGTTTAGTGTACCGGTTTCAGGATAAGATTGTACATTCTTCAGTATAATTGGGTTTTGGAAATTGATTCTATTACTGGGATTGTAATCATACAGAACCTGGATCAGTGATTCTGATATCTTAATTTTTTGGAAATTCCTTGAGATTAGTATAGTTCTTAGTAGACTAGTGTTCAACTAAAGTGTCCTTCAGGGTAATGGCATGTTTCTAGTTGATTAGTGCTAGGTCTTATCCTAGGATGATCAAGATAGTCAATTGACTATATTTTGGTGCCGGGGACGAGGTGATTCATCAGGGGCATGAGTGTTGATAACAGTTGCTTGTTTTAACCTTATTAGGTTGTGGCCATGTGATGATGGGTTTTCATCAGGGCGCCATGTGGGGACCTCGGGTTGCTAATCTTATTTTAGGGTAATTAACGATTAATTAACAATTAATCATACACAAAAGAATACTCAAACCAAAACTAATTTTTTTTTTAAAAGGGCACCTCGATCGATCGGTTAAATCCTACCGATCAATCGAGCAGGAAAATTCATTTCTCAAGTTTGAACAATTCTTGGCCTCGCTCGATCGGTTAAATTCAACCGATCGAGCGACCTCTCTGCCCAGAAAAATCTGCAGAACTACATTTGCTGTCAAAGTGTAAACATTCAATCAAAAGCATTCAAAAACCAACTCAAAACATGGTTTATCAATTCTGGAACATGCATATATACATAAACCAAGTATCGAGCATAAAGTCATGCGTTTATTACAAAAAACGGATAACATAAAAGGCATGAAACTACAAGCTACACAAAGTCTCAAAAGTGTGCTTCAAGTCTCTAGCTTTCTACTAAGTTTGATATATTCTAAGGCACATTCTTTCAGCTACAACCCGAGTCCTCACTTGATAAATCTCGCTCCCGAGCTATCAATGTCGTCTTTGACTAGCTCCTGCCCCATCTGTTGTCATGCACACATACAAAATAAGACAACAGCCGGATAAACTCTGGTGAAAAATCATTCTCAGTATAATCGACATATATAAGCGTTAATAAACCATATCCACTCTAAACATATCGACTCGAGAATAGAGTAAAATAACGCATATATCGAATAAGAATTGATTCATTTAATGTCGTTGCCATCAATATTCGTAAATGATTTTGACATGGATATCTATCTATCGTCGTCATATCTGACTCGAAAATAAGGTCGCCTCAGACCTTGGCAATAGAATCAATTCTAACATCATATCAAATCGAATTTAAAGATCCACTACCTGATATGGATCGACAACATCAATCAAATAAAATCAAACAATGAACAATTATGTGATTTTGGCGGGACAACTCAAGAAGCTTCATTCTCGAGTTACAAATCCCTGATTTGCGATGTCGTCTTATACCTTTCTCGTTCTTGTCGATTCTCTAGGCTTCAAATCTTAACTTCTTCTTCTTCGGTTCAAAGTCAAAGTTCTTGAGTCGGTAGCCTTCAATACTAATATGAAATTGAAGAATACAGATGCTACAACATCACAACATCTCAAAGAACATCTCAGGTAAATCCTAGGCTATCAAAACGGTCTCAAATCATAACCCGACAGCGTAGCGATTGAAAACAGTAACCGACAAAATATCAAAATCAATATCAATCTCATATACATATCAAACCAGTAAAAACATCATCATAATCTTCATACCAGCAGCTATAGACATCGAACACAAGCTGGAAATCATGATTAAGTACAAATAACATGAACTCTTCAATCCGGTTTCGATATCGGAATGTATAAACGTTCAAGAACATGAACAAGGCATAAAAATCTGATCTCTGCAATATTTCAACCTTCAAAACATGCCGAAATAAATAAATACTTACACTAGATCGAATCCCTCGTTGTAAGGATCGCAGCGCTATTTTCGGAATCGAAATCGGACAATCGGATCAAAAATTACGGGTTTTGAAAATCGGAAATCAAAAGAAAAACGAAGATCTCAGCTTCCTCTGTTCAATTTTCTTAATATTCATGTGGAATACACGTATACATGCTGAAACTTCAATTAAAATCGGATATATTCAGGTAAAATTGCAATTTAACCCCTGAAACTTCATAAATTATAATTCAGTCCTCGACCCTTATTTTAATTCAATTTCAATCCTAAATAATTTAAGAATATTAGAATTTAAATCGAAACTCTAAATATTCCCAAATTAAATATACTTGGATTAAAATTAAATAATCTCGGATTAAATTAAATAATCTCAAGCCTTACATTTCTCCCCTACTAAGGCATGAGTTCGTCCTCGAATTCATAAGCAGTCTAGATATGCAGTCTGTATACACATAAGAATAAATAATAACAGAAAACTGAATAAGAACTCACATCAGTGGAATAGATAGGGAAATCTCTGCCTCATGTCTTCTTCGAATTCCCATGTAGCCTCTTCAACTCCGTGCCAACTCCATTGAATCTTCACCAATGGAATGGTCTTCGTTCGAAGTTGCTTTTCTTTCCTATCAAGTATCCGAATAGGCTTTTCAAAGTAACTAAGAGTTTCATCTAATTCAGCTTCATCAGGTTGCAAGATATGAGATTCATCAGGTTGATACTTCTGAAGCATAGAGACATGAAATACATCATGGATACCAGATAAAGATGTAGGAAGAGAGAGTCGATAAGCAAGATTTCCTATCTTCTCGAGTATCTCATACGGCCCAATAAATCATGAAGATAACTTTCCTCGCTTGCCAAATCGAACTGTGCCCCTGAACGATGAAATTTTCAAGAACACTCTATCTCCCTATTCAAAACAAAACGCTCGTCGTCGAATAATTGCATATTTGGATTGTCTATGCTGTGTTGTTCTCATTCTCTGCAGAATCAACTTTACCTTCTCAGTCATCTGTCTGATCATATCTGGCCCCAATTCAAGTACCTCTGATACATCATCCCAATACAGTGGTGATCGACACTTCTTTCCATACAGTCCTTCGAATGGAGTCATCTCTATACTAGTCTGATAACTGTTGTTATAAGATAACTCCACCAATGGTAATGAATCTTTCCATGTAGTACCAAAATCCAGTACTACAGCTCGAAGCATATCCTCAAGAGTCTGAATAGTTCGTTTAGATTGTCCGTCAGTTTGATGATGATAAGCGGTACTCAAATGTAAACGCGTACCTAGAGCTTGCTGTAGGATATGGCAAAAGTGCGAAATGAATTGACCGCTAAAATCGATTTGATAAAAATCAAATGGCAAGCGGACCAGGTCAAGTAATAGTAAAGTGGACTCAGAGTCCAAGTATCGATCCTGAAAGAGTGGGTGCCCGGTGAGCCAACTTGTGGCTAAGGGCTTTGATGACTCTTTGTATAAACAATCTTTTGTTTAATATAATTTACACTTTTATTAATGGCAATGACTTTGTATTTCTTCATATTGTTATATTTTGATATACTATTGTTGTTTTGATAAAGACCTTGAATATACTATAGTGTATGTAAGATGTGGTAGAACATGGAGATGTCTATCATGAAACACATCTTATAGTCACTGTATATTCTAAACTGTTCCTAGTCGATTGAGCCGTCCGATAATAAGGATAAGGATCGCTCGAGTTTGAGACTAGCATTTGCGATGCAGAGTACCATGTTTCATTGGTAAGGAACATAGAGATGTTCGAAGCATGCAAATGGATATTCATACGATGAATGATCGAACTACCCTATCCGGACTTTCCAAGTGGTTATCACTTATCGAGTGGATAAAGTCCGCGGTTTTGGTTGTACACCATTAGTCCTTACTACTTGAAACATCATTGAGACTCTATATGCTAGTACTGTGCTTTGACTCGTTTACCGACTCTATTGGGGTCATCAGGTGTCCGGATTGGGTACAGTTACAACACATATAGGAGTCGATGCTTTGTTGTCAAGGATTCACCACATACTTGCGAGTGTGGATATCCTATGCGATCTGAGGAGATATTAGTGTGACGAATCTCTGGCCAGAGTACATGATGTGGTTTAAGAAATGGTTTCTTAGTAGCACATGCGATGTCACTATTTGATCTTCAAGATGTATTGCATAGTTATTGAATCTCGAACGACTCTCGATATACCAATGGTTGTTGATTCGATCAGAATATATGGATGAAGGGACCGTACTGTACGCTAACTAAAATCTATTGGTTCTTGCAGGCACTATCAGTGATACCTAGGGAATCATGGGGCGATGTTGCTAGGCGCTCATACCATGATTCGATGGGCAAGTCGGAAATTGTTGTTCCGAGTTACAAGGAGTTGTGAGCCCACGGCTAGCTGTATCCCTGAACCATTGAGGGTCACACAGAGTAATGGATTTTTAATCCCCGTTGAGATAGTTAAATTTAAAGAGTTAAATTTAATGAACAAAGAAGTTGGACTTCTTAATTAAGAGTAGAGGAGTAAGATTTCCTAAAATGACATAGGGATGGGCATTTTTGGAAATCACTGAATTCGGATTCAGAAAAATTTATCTTGACTTTAAAAGGTGCAGAAATGG
This sequence comes from Henckelia pumila, assembly GCF_033568475.1. Classification (NCBI taxonomy): domain Eukaryota; kingdom Viridiplantae; phylum Streptophyta; class Magnoliopsida; order Lamiales; family Gesneriaceae; genus Henckelia; species Henckelia pumila. The sequence goes on from NC_133121.1 coordinate 197,666,357, forward strand.
TTTCTGTGCACATTGGTGAAATCGGTTTATCAATCGGAGTCATGATGAATTTTATATTAATTTCTGAACATGCGGGCTTTGCTTGTCGGGCTTGAACTTATGACTAATGGGCCCTAAGCTGTTAGTGGCCTACATTATAAATAAGTTATTGCAGTACAGAAATTACACAAAAAAAAAAACAACAGGTCACAATTTTCGAAAACCTAGTTATTTTCTCTCTAAAGTGGCCGCCCCCCTCCCTCTCTACTCGGGAAAATCCAGCCTGTGAATTTTGAATTACAGTCTGGTTTAACGGATCAAATTCGTTAATTCTCTTCGTAGAAACTTCTGATAGATTTTCTAGTGCAATCTATCAGAGGGATTAATTATCCGTTCGTGGACCTGATTGAAGAACAGTTCGTCCATCAGTTCCAGGGATATACAACAAGAGCAGAGCAATCTGTTGGTGTCCATAATCTCGATTCGAGATTGGAGGTAAAAGTTTATAATTGTTATTTAATTTTTACAACACACAATTTAATCGTAAAGTTTTGATACCCATTCTGGAATCGTTCCATATAAAAATTTTAAACTTCCGCTGCACCGGGTATCAATTCTGATTGATCTGATCGCCGCGTTATCCAACAGATCCCACAGGGACTGCAGTCAATTCTCAAGAATTAATTATTTAGCTTAATCTAGACAAAATCATAAAAGAAATTTGATTTAAATAAAATAAGAATTTAAAATAAAAACTTCTAAAGAAATAAGAATTAAAATAACTAAAGATAAAAATAATTAAAACGAGACAACCAAGACACACGTAGGTACCAAACAAATCATGTAACATGTAGTTCATTCAGGACTCAGATTTAATCTTAGATCACGGGAATTCTCCTATCTTGTTCAAAGGTCTATTTCTAGAACAATCAAACCTATTCAAATATTGACAGATTAATCTTTCGTAAATATAATCAAATTTGAATGTAAGAGTGGGTGCCCAGTGAGCCAACTGTGTGGCTATGGGCTTTGTTGACTCTTTGTATAAACAATCTTTTGTTTAATATTATTTACACTTTTATGGCAATGACTTTATATTACTTCATATTGTTATATTGTGATATACTATTGTTGTTTTGATAAAGACCTTGAATATACTATAGTGTATGTAAGATGTGGTAGAACATGGAGATGTCTATCATGAAATACATCTTATAGTCACTGTATATTCTAAAACCGTTCCTAGTCGATTGAGCCGTCCGATAATAAGGATAAGGATCGCTCGACTTTGAGACTAGCATTTGCGATGCGGAGTACCACGTTTCATTGGTAGGGAACATGGAGATGTTCGAAGCATGCAAATGGATATTCATAGGATGAATAGTCGAACTACCCTATCCGGACTTTCCAAGTGGTTATCACTTATCGAGTGGATAAAGTCCGCGGTTTTGGTTGTACACCATTAGTCCTTACGACTTGAAACATCATGGAGACTCTATATGCTAGTACTGTGCTTTGACTCGTTTACCGACTCTGAGGGGGTCATCAGGTGTCGAGATTGGGTACAGTTACGACACATATAGGAGTCAATGCATTGTTGTCAAGGATTCACCACATACTTGCGAGTGTGGATATCCTATGCGATCTGAGGAGATATTAGTGTGACAAATCTCTGGCCAGAGTACTTGATGTGATTTAAGAAATGGTTTCTTAGTAGCACATGCGATGTCACTAATTTGATCTTCAAGATGCATTGCATAGTTATCGAATCTTGAGCGACTCTCGATATACCAATGGTTGTTGATTCGATCGGGATATATGGATGAAGGGACCGTACTGTACGCTAACCAAAATCTACTGGTTCTTGTAGGCACTATCAGTGATACCTAGGGAATCATGGGGCGATGTTGCTAGGCGCTTTACCATGATTCGTTGGGCAAGTCGGAAAGTGTTGTTCCGAGTCACAAGGAGTTGTGAGCCCACGGCTAGCTGTATCCCTGAACCATTGAGGGTCACACAGTGTAATGGAGTTTTAATCCCCGTTGAGATAGTTAAATTTAAAGAGTTAAATTTAATGAACTAAGGAGTTGGACTTCTTAAATAAGAGTAAGGGAGTAGGATTTCCTAAAATGACATAGGGATGGACATTTTTGGAAACCACTGAATTCGGATTCAGGAAAATTTATTTTGACTTTAAAACGTGCAGAAATGGTTTCTGTGCACATTGGTGAAATCGTTTCATCAATCGGAGTCACGATGAATTTTATATTAATTTCTGAACGAGCGGGCTTTGCTTGTCGGGCCCCAGCTTATGACTAATGGGCCCTAAGGTGTTAGTGGCCTGCATTATAAATAAGTTATTTCAGTACAGAAATTACACACGATAGCTCATAATTTTGAGAGAAAAAAAATCGAAACCCTAGCCCCTCTCTCAAGCTTGGCCGTCGCCCCCCCTCCCTCTCTGTCTGAGAAATTCCGGTCTGTGATTTTGAATTGCAGTCTGGAATAGCGAATCAAATTCGTGTATTCTCTTCGCAGAAAACTTCTGATAGATTTTCTAGTGCAATCTATCAGAGGGATTAAACCTCTGTTCGTGGACCTGATTGAAGGCGTTCATCGGTTCCAGGGAGAGACAACAAGAGCAGAATTGTTCTGTTGGTGTCCATTAATCTCGTTGCGAGATTTGAGGTAAAATTTATTTAATTATTATTTAAATTTTACACACACGTAATTCAATCGATGAACGGTTGATACCCATACCATGGAAACGTTCCATGAAAAATTTTTAAACTTCCGCTGCACCGGGTATCAATCGTAATTGGTCTGGGAACTCGCCAGTTTTCCGACATTGAATGCATTAAATATTTATGAAAATTCAGTTTACACCCAAACCGCACACTGAAACCAAATTTTATTTCTAGTCGGTTTTACAATATGTTGATTATCAAAGTGATCAAAATCAAAACCTCCTCTGTCAACTTGAAATCAATTAACATGCAAGCAAATAGTTGATCAGGCTATTTACAAGATAAATATAAATCAGACAATCAATAAAATAAAATTAAGTCTGAAAAATCCCAAACAAACATCCAAGTTTTCTACATGAATTTGTTCGGCCCAATCACGCCGTCTTGATTGAAAATAAACTACTCAATAATTGAAACTAGAATTAAAAAATAAAATAAAGAAAGAAGAAGAAAAGAAAAGAGAAATCTTCTCTCCCAAACCTTGTAGCCGCCTCCCTTGCGTTGTCTGCGTTCTGGAACTTCGAAACCCCCAAAAATATGATATATCTTCTATTTATATGATCCGGAATCCATACCAATTAATTTCCTACCAAAACAAGGACTTTTCAGAACAAATATGACGCCGGAGCACGCACGCGTGCCTGGAGAAGCCTCGCGCGCGCAGAACAAAATTTCTACTACGAGCGACAATTTTGAACAATTCATATCTCAAGATCTAGCCGTCGAATCGAGCTAAAATTTGGACAACAGCTTCAAAACATCTTGAACTTTATTATGAACCTTGAAGATCAGATTTGGATCTTTCTAAAATTAAATTTTATTTTTTGAACAAAACTGCTCTGTAATTCACTCTTCAACAATTCAATTTCCTACAAAATTAACCCGAGGAGTGAAATACACACACATGCACTAAAACACATAAAAACATATATAAACAATATGAATGCACACAAAATAGACAAAAACCTATCACGAAATAATGCACACAAAATGCACTTATCAACACCCCCATACTTAACTCTTGCTCGCCCTCGAGCAAGACAAACAATGCAACAAGCACACCACAAAAACATGAGTAGGAAAAATTCATGGGAAGATGCCTCAGAGAAGTCATATGTCAACTTAAAACACGAATGCTCTCAACCTTTCATAATACACCGTCGATTTAGCATGAACGTGCGTGTGAGCTTTGTCATTCCAGTTTCATGCAACTTCAATAGAATCTGTTTACACGACTGCTTAGTGACCTATAAACACATCAGTGCAAGTTCCTTCTCATGTAACCATTCCTTCCAGATAACACTAAAATTTACACCTCCCTCAAGATTTTGAAATAACAAAAAAATAAAATAAAAATAAGGGTGATTTATATTTTTAACACACATCTGCCCCATAACTTACCCGCATACTTAGCTGCAACTAAGATAGGATTAGGATTTCAATCCCCTCGTCTATAGCCCGGATGGAGCTCCAACCCCATTTCATCCGCATACTTAGCCTTTGATTTAGGGATTAGGATTTAAATCCCTTTTTTCATGGCCCGGATGGAGTTGTTTTTAAATTTTTTTTTTTCAAAGTGCGTTTACAAATCACTTAATTTTGAAGTTACAAAAAAATAAATCCGAGATCATGAATGCACTTATTAGAGTATTACCAAAATTCACTGGAATACAATCGAGTTCCCTAATCACCTAGTGCCGTGAAATGGTCAAGCAGTCAAAAAAAAAAAACATCATCAAATCCTTCGCTACAATTTACTGGTTTAACATGAGTGCTTAAAAATATTCACAGTTCAACCTACAGTTTCTCATGTTAAGTCAAGAGCAAAACTAAAATTTTTTCACAAAAATCATAACTTCATATCATCATTGGCTCCCATTAATCATCCTACTCAACACAAATGCAAACAATGACTAAAACAAACTATATGCAAATAAACTAAATGATTACGAATGCAACACAAACATAACAATGCAATAAACTAGTCTACCCCCCATACTTATCCAAAACATTGCCCTCAATGCTTTAGAAACAATGAACAAAATGCATGAACAAACACACAAATGCAAGATGAACAAAAACACAATGGAAAAAAAAAAATAACACTCCTCTGGTTATAGATTCGTCCTCTTCCTTCTTGACAGTATCAGCTTGGACAACAGCAGTAAACTGTGTATATCGGCACGCTCGGCAGGCTCGGCAAACTGGGATGGGAAAGAAGTAAAAATTAAATAAAAAAAACAAAACCCAAAAATAAAATAAATAACAAGGGAAAGAATACTGGGTTGCCTCCCAGTAAGCGCTAAATTTATATTCTAATGTCCGACTATGCAGTAGAAATCATCAAAGAGCGGCTGCCGCCCATAGTAAGAATCATACGACTATACGTATGGGTCTTGATTTCCCCCGCCCTCAAGCTTGGCGTGATATATACAGTTCAAGCTTGTTGGTCCAGCAATACTCGGCAAGAATTTTTTCTTTTGGAAGGAGACTTTGAATCTAGGCTGAAGCTCATAGAGGATGTAATATGTTGGAGGTGGCGTCAATGGCAAGAAAGAATCTTCTAATGGTGTACATGGAACGACCATTGACGAGGTAAAATCTGTAGCCTTGTATGTGTCTTCCTCCTCCAATTTCACTGTTGGCTCATCATCACAAGATGATTCCTTAATTATTAGTTCTTCTTGATCTGGCTCAATTTCTTCATTCTCTTGGCAGATTTCAGAAATATGTTCTCTAAGAAGCGCAATCTGTTCATCCAAAATACTCAAAGGTTTGATGCGGCTTCCGAAGAACTGATTTATCTTTGTATGTTGTCGCACAATGTTCTCCAACTGAGCCAAATGGTCCTTAGAACGCCCTATACACTCTTCTTGATGCTCAGGTGGTTGGTTCGCAAAATTTTTAGAGTTGATATCTGGAGGATATTGGTGACTCCAACCCTGCAGTGAAGGATCACAATGCTAATGGTAGTCGAAATCTGCCATATAATTTAACAAGTGCATCGCACTGTCGTAATCTCTGCTGAACAAGTGACTGCCAGTGGCCAAAGCTCCATAATCTACCCAACTACTTGTTGTCGCATCCAAACCACCATAAAAAATTTGAGTAAGGGTGCAGTTCGAAAATTGATGGCATCGAAATTTGTTTGCCAAATCATTGAATCTCCCCCAAGCAGCAAAGAATGGCTCTGAGTATTGTTGGCCAAACCTTGTGAACACCTGTCGATGATCCATCTCCAAGTACCTCACAAGTAAGAAAAATTAAAAATAAAATAAATAATTAAACAAATGCAAGGAAAAAAAAATCTAGTCTCAAGCAAATAATCTATCATAATATTAACTAAACAGTCCCCGGCAACGGCGCCAAAAACTTGACCGCTAAAATCGGTTTGATAAAAATATACTGGCAAGTGCACCAGGTCAAGTAATAGTAAAGTGGAGTGCGAGTCCAAGTATCGATCCCACAGTGGCTGCAGTCAATTCTCAAGAATTAATTATTTAGCTTAATCTAGACAAAATCATAAAAGCAATTTGATTTAAATAAAATAAGAATTTATAATAAAAACTTCTAAAGAAATAAGAATTAAAATAAATGAAGATAAAAATAATTAAAAAGAGACAATCAAGACACACGTAGGTACCAAACAAATCATGTAACATGTAGTTGATTCAGAACTCAGATTTAATTTTAGATCACGGGAATTCTCCTATCTTGTTCAAAGGTCTATTTCTAGAACAATCAAACCTATTCAAATATTGACGGATTAATCTTTCGTAATTCTAATAAAATTTGAATGCATTAAATATTTGTGAAAATTCAATTTACACCCAAACCGTACACTGAAACCAAATTCTATTTCTAGTCGGTTTTACAATATGTTGATTATCAAAGTGATCAAACTCAAAACCTCATCTGTCGACTTGGAATCAATTAACATGCAAGCAAACAGTTGATCAGGCTATTCACAAGACAAATATAAATCTGACATTCAATAAAATAAAATCAAGTCTGAAAAATTCCAAATAAACATCCAAGCTTTCTACATGAATTAGTTCGGCCCAATCACGCCGTATTGGTTGAAAATAAACAACTCAATAATTGAAACTATAATTAAAAAATAAAATAAAGAAAGAAGAAGAAAAGAAAAGAGAAATCTTCTCTCCCAAGCCTTGTAGCCGCCTCTCTTGCATTGTCTGCGTTCTGAAACTTCGGAATCCCCAAAAATATGATATATCTTCTATTTATATGATCCGGAACCCATACCAATTAATTTCCTACCAAAACAAGGACTTTTCGGAACAAATCTAATGCCGGAACACGCGCGCGTGCAGAACAAAAAAATAAAGTCTGGATCAGCAACTCGCGCACGCGCGAGCTCAATTCTCGCGCGCGCGCAGAACAAAATTTCTGCTGCGAGCGACAATTTTGAAAAATTCATATATCGAGATCTAGCCGTCGGATCAAGCTGAAATTTGGACAGCAGCTTCAAAACATCTTATAATGTATTCTGAACGGTGAAGATTGGATTTAGATCTTTCCAAAATTAAATTTTAGTTTTTGAACAAAACTGCTCTTAATTCACTCTTCAACAATTCATTTTCCTACAAAATTAATCCGAGGAGTGAAATACACATACATGCACTAAAACACATAAAAACACATAAAAACAATATGAATGCACACAAAATAGATAAAAGCCTATCACGAAATAATGCACACAAAATGCACTTATTAACACCCCCATACTTAACTCTTGCTCGCCCTCGAGCAAGACAAACAATGCAACAAGCACACCACAAAAACAAGAGTAGGAAAAATTCATGGGAAGATGCCTCACAGAAGTCATATGTAAACTTAAAACACGAATGCTCTCAACCTTTAATAATACACCGTCGATTTAGCGTGAACGTGCGTGTGAGCTTTGTCATTCCAGTTTAATGCAACTCAAATAGAATCCGTTTACATGACTGTTTAGTGACCTTTAAACACATCAGTGCAAGTTCCTTCTCATGTAACCATTCCTTCCAGATAACACTAAAATTTACACCTCCCTCAAGATTTTGTAATAACAAAAAAAAAATAATAAGAGTGATTTATATTTTTAACGCACCTCTGCCCCATAAATTACCCGCATACTTAGCTAAAACTAAGATAGGATTAGGATTTCAATCCCCTCGTCTATAGCCCAGATGGAGCTCCAACCCCATTTCATCCGCATACTTAGCCTTTGATTTAGGGATTAGGATTTCAATCCCTTTTTTCATGGCCGGATGGAGTGGTTTTTTATTATATTTTTTTTTCAAAGTGCGTTTACAAATCACTTTATTTTGAAGTTACAAAAAAATAAATCCGAGATCATTAATGCACTTATTAGAGTATCGCCAAAATTCACAAGAATACAATCGAGTTCCCTAATCACCTTGTGCCATGCAATGGTCAAGCAGTAAAAAAAAATATCATCGAATCTTTTGCTACAATTCACTGGTTTAACATGAGTGCTTAAAAATATTCACGGTTCAACCTACTGTTTCTCATGTCAAGTCAAGAGAAAAACTAAAAATTTTTCACAAAAATCATAACTTCATATCATAATTGGCTCCCATTAATCATCCTACTCAACACAAATACAAACAATGACTAGAACAAACTATACTCAAATAAACTAAACGATTACGAATGCAACACAAACATAAACAATGCAATAAACTAGTCTACCCCCCATACTTATCCAAAGCATTGCCCTCAATGCTTTAGAAACAATGAACAAACACACAAATTCAAGATGAACAAAAACACAATGGAAACAAAAATAACACTCCCCTGGTTATAGATTCGTCCTCTTCATTCTTGACAGTATCAGCTGGGACAGCAGCAGTAGACTGTGTATATCGGCAGGCTCAGAAAACTGGAATGGGAAAAAAGTAAAAATTAAATAAAAAAAAAACAAAAACCAAAAATAAAATAAAAAAAACAAGGGAAAGAATACTGGGTTGCCTCCCAGTAAGCGCTAAATTTATAGTCTAATGCCCGACTATGCAGTAGGAATCATCAAAGAGCGGTTGTCGCCCATAGTAAGAATCATACGACTCTACGTATGGGTCTTGATTTACTCCGCCCTCAAGCTTGGCGTGATATATGCAGTTCAAGCTTGTTGGTCCAGCAATACTCGGCATGAATTTTTTCTTTTGGAAGGAGACTTCGAATCTAGGCTGAAGCTCATAGAGGATGTAATATGTTGGAGGTGGCGTCAATGGCAAGAAATAATCTTCTAACGGTGTACATGGAACGACCATTGACGAGGTAAAATCTGTAGCCTTGTATGTGTCTTCCTCCTCAAATTTCACTGTTGGCTCATCATCACAAGATGATTTCTCAATTGATAGTTCTTCTTGATCTGGCTCAATTTCTTCATTCTCTTGGCAGATTTCAGAAATAAGTTCTCTAAGAAGCGCAATCCGTTCATCCAAAATACTCAAAGGTTTGATGCGGCTTCTGAAGAACTGATTTATCTCTTTCTGTTGTCGCACAATGTTCTCCAACTGAGCCACATGATCCTCAGAACGCCCTATACACTCTTCTTGATGCTCAGGTGGTTGGTTCGCAAAATTTTTAGAGTTGATATCTGGAGGATATTGGTGACTCCAACCCTGCAGTGAAGGATCACAATGCCAATGGTAGTCGAAATCTGCCATATAATATAACGAGTACATCGCACTGTCGTAATCTCTACTGAACAAGTAACTGCCAGTGGCCAAAGCTCCATAATCTACCCAACTTCTTGTTGTCGCATCCAAACCACCATAAAAAAATTGAGTAAGGGTGCAGTTCGAAAATTGATGGCATCGAAATTTGTTTGCCAAATCATTGAATCTCCCCCAAGCAGCAAAGAATGGCTCTGAGTATTGTTTGCCAAACCTTGTGAACACCTGTCGATGATCCATCTCCAAGTACCTCACAAGTAAGAAAAATTAAAATAAATAATTAAACAAATGCAAGGAAAAAAAAATCTAGTCTCAAGCAAATAATCTATCATAATATTAACTAAACAGTCCCCAGCAACGGCGCCAAAAACTTGAACGCTAAAATCGGTTTGATAAAAATCTACTAGCAAGCGCACCGGTCAAGTAATAGTAAAGTGGACTGAGAATCCAAATATCGATCCCACAGGAACTGCAGTCAATTCTCAAGAATTAATTATTTAGCTTAATCTAGACAAAATAATAAAAGAAATTTGATTTAAATAAAATAAGAATTTAAAATAAAAACTTCTAAAGAAATAAGAATTAAAATAACTGAAGATAAAAATAATTAAAACGAGACAACCAAGACACATGTAGGTACCAAACAAATCATGTAACATGTAGTTGATTTAGGACTCAGATTTAATCTTAGATCACGAGAATTCTCCTATCTTGTTCAAAGGTCTATTTTTAGAACAATCAAACCTATTCAAATATTGATGGATTAATCTTTCGTAATTCTAATCAAATTTGAATGCATTAAATATTTGTGAAAATTCAGTTTACACCCAAACCGCACACTGAAACCGAATTCTATTTCTAGTCGATTTTACAATATGTTGATTATAAAAATGATCAAAATCAAAACCTACTCTTTCGACTTGGAATCAATTAACATGCAAGAAAAAATTTGATTAGGCTATTCACAAGACAAATATAAATCTGACAATCAATAAAATAAAATCAAGTTTGAAAAATCCCAAACAAACATCCAAGTTTTCTACATGAATTTGTTCGGCCCAATCACGCCGTCTTGGTTGAAAATAAACTACTCAATAATTGAAACTAGAATTAAAAAATAAAATAAAGAAAGAAGAAGAAAAGAAAATAGAAATCTTTTCTTCCAAGCCTTGTAGCCGCCTCCCTTGCGTTGTCTGCGTTCTGGAACTTCGGAACCCCCAAAAATATGATATATCTTCTATTTATATGATCCAGAACCCATACCAATTAATTTCCTACCAAAACAAGGACTTTTCGAAACAAATCTGACGCCGGAACACGCGCGCGCACCTGGAGAAGCCTCGCGAGCGCGCTGAACAAAAAAAAACAGAGTCTGGATTAGCAACTCGCGCTCGCGCGCAGAACAAAATTTCTGCTACAAGCGACAATTTTGAAAAATTTTCTAAAATTGAATTTGATTTTTTGAACAAAGCTGATCCGTAATTCACTCTTCAACAATTTATTTTCCTACAAAATTAACCCGAGGAGTGAAATACACACACATGCACTAAAACACATAAAAACACATAAAAAGAATATGAATGCGTACAAAATAGACAAAAAACCTATCACAAAATAATGCACACAAAATGCACTTATTATGAATTTCGGATCTCGTTCAGATACAATCGACTTTGGCACACCATGTAATCGTATCACTTCTTGAACATATAAATCTGTCATCTGATCATGACGATAAGTCATTCGATGTGGAATAAAACACGCAGATTTCGTCAAACTGTCAATGATCACCCAAATAACATCACATCCTCGAGATGATCGTGGCAATTTCGTCACAAAATCCATGGAAATGTGGTCCCATTTCCATTCGAGAATAGATAAACTTTGCAATAAGCCACTTGGTTTCTTCCTCTCAGCCTTCACATGTTGGCAGTTTAGGCATTTTGATACAAATTCAGTCACATCAGACTTCATTTGTTTCCCCCTGTACTGATTCTTCAAGTTGTTGTACATTTTTCTGCCTCCAGTATGTACACTGAATCGGCTACAATGGGCTTCTTTCAAGATATTCTGTTTCAAATCTAAAAGATCAGGAACAAAAATTTGGTTATTCACATACAAAATACCATCAATACTGACCTTATACTCGGATTGATTCCCTGATCTGATCATTTCTATCAACTTCTGAACACTTAAATCTGATTTCTTTGCTTCTTTGATTTGAATCAACAATTCAGGCTCAGCATTGATAGCACAAATTCTCATTGGTCTTCTATCTGTCTCAAATAGTAATCCAGAAATACAGCAATCTTCAATCAAATGAGATACACCTATAGTAGACAAAGATAAAGCACATACCTTTCTACTTAGGGCATCTGCTGCTGCATTTGACTTCCCTGGATAATATTTGATTTCACAATCGAAGTCTTTCAATAAATCAAGTCATCTTCTTTGTCTCATGTTCAGCTTGGATTGCGAAAACAGATACTTCAAACTCTTATGATCAGAAAATATTTCGAACTTCTCACCATATAGATAATGTCGCAAAATTTTCAATGCAAAGACGATAGATGCCAATTCAAGATCATGAATTGGATATCTGACTTCATGTGGCTTCAGTTGTCGTGAGGCATAAGCAATAACATGTCCTCTCTGCATCAAAACACATCCCAAACCTCTGTGAGAAGCATTACAATACACAAAAAAATCACCAGTACTTAAAGGGATTGTCAAGACTGGTGCTGTAGTCAATCTTTTCTTCAGCTCAAGAAAAATATCTTCACAAGCTTCAGACCACACAAATGGTGCATTCTTCTGTGTAAGATGAGTAATGGTCTTTGCAATAGAAGAAAAATATTTGATAAAGCGACGGTAATAACCTACTAAGCCCATAAAATTTTGAATTTCTGGCACAGATGTCGGTCTCTGCCAACTGATCACTGCTTCAAATTTGTTTGGATCAACTGAAATACCATCTCCTGAAATAATATGGCCAAGAAAAATGACTTTCTGCAACCAAAATTCACATTTTGACAACTTGGAATACAATTTCTATTCTCGTAGAGTTCTCAATACAGTTCTGACGTGGTTGACATGATCACACAGATTCTTAGAGTAAATCAAAATATCATCGATAAAGATAATCACAAAGTCATCTAAATATTTTTGAAATACTCTATTCATCAATCCCATAAATACTGCTGGTGCATTCGTTAGACCAAAAGGCATGACTATAAACTCATAATGACCATACCTCGTTTGAAAAGCAGTCTTAGGGATATCTTCATCTCTCACCCTCAATTGATGATAGTCTGATCTCAAATCAATCTTCGAATATACTGACAAACCGTGCAATTGATCAAATAAATCATCTATACGAGGTAAATGATATCGATTCTTTACCGTTGCTTTATTCAATTACCGGTAGTCAATACATAATCTCTTTGATCCGTCCTTATTTCTGACAAACAAAACCAGAGTGCCCCAAGGAGAAACACTCGGTCTGATGTAACCCTTGGCTAAAAGATCTTCAAGTTGTTCTTTCAGTTCTTTCAATTCAGTTGGTGACATATGGTAAGGTGCTTTCGATATCGGTTGTGTACCTGACATCAATTATATACTGAAGTCTACCTCTAGAAACGGAGGCAATCCCGGAATCTCGTCAGAAAATACATCAGCGAATTCACTAACCACTGGAAAATCAGCCAATTTTGGGCAAGCTTTCAATACATCAACTGCATAAATAAGGAATCCTTCCGCTCCTTTATGCAATAAATCAGTCATAGAAAGAACATATACTAAAGGAATTTTGGCTCGAGATCCCTTACCATAAAATTTCCACTCATCAGCCATATCAGGTCTGATTCTTACAATCTTCTGAAAATAGTCAACTGTAGCTCTGTACTTGGTTAACATATCGATACCGATAATACAATCAAAGTCAGATAAACCAAGAATAATACAGTCTAGCTCAATCTCATGACCCTCAAACTGCAATGTACAATTTCTTAAAGACTTCACTGATATAATACCTCTTTCCAAAGGTGATGAAATAGACACTACAGTAGCTAAGGGTTCTGAGACGACCTTAACCCTCTAAAATATAAATAATAAATATAATATTTGCGGAATTCTTAAAAAATTTTCCATGACTTACTTTAAAATATTGTAAGCCTAACTGACACTTCCAGCAATTCAAATTAAAATAAAATAAACACAAGATAAAGATCCAAATACGATAGCCATAACATCCAAGAAAAGGAATTTAATCCCACGCAGTTGCGAAAAAATAAACTGTTAAGTTTGCATGCCAAATATTCTAAAGCAGGGAAAACACATCCTGCGAATGACTAATAGTGTATGGAATACTACAACTCATTAATAAATAAAAGAAAAAGACATCAGAGTTTGCGGAACAACTAAAAGCACGCTGGTCAAGGGCCTACTCCACCGGTGGCCTCGTGCTGGGGATCCTGCCTCTCGATCTCAGTGAAAAACTCCTCACCTGAAAACAATAAGTGTGGTGAGTTTAACAAACTCAGCAAGAATATTGGGGGGGGGGGGGAGAATAACGAGTACTACATAAATACAAGCACAGACAGATTAAAAGTAACTTATAATAAAAATACTAACCTTAAATAGATGTTTTCCAAATAAATGACATGAATATGAATGTAACATATGCATGACTAAGTCAAACATGAACTATGAAACTGAATATACTGTACTGAACATGTACATAAATGACTTGAATTGAAACTGAGAACTTAGATCCTTGAATTGTAACTCTGTGGATTTCGATCATGATCATGGTTGCAGTGCACTATGCCGCAAGGAAGTCAGGATAACACCCAACCCGTCTTGCCCTATGGTTGGTGTGGAAAGTCAAGATTTCTCCTAACCCGTCCATACACATGAATTTTGGTAAGGGAAGCTAAGACGTCTCTCAGCCCGTCCAAACACATGAATTTTACTGTAGTCACAATCAACTCACCTTGTTCTTAAAATATTTTATTTCATCCATATATACGAGATTTGGCATGAATATGTAAATATGATGTACATGCAAAAATGTAGATCGATAATCAAGCATATGACTCACGCAAGACTGACCGGGATGGTGATTTAGGAACTAAACCAAAGGATGGAAAATTTAACCCATCAATAGCGCTTACGACAAATTCGAGCGGTTGAACCCGTAAAATTTATAACTTACTCGATTCTTATCCAAAAAGGATTCCGCTTGATATCATGACTCCACGATACTTAGAACTAATTAGGGAGATCATCCTCATGATTTATTTCCAAAGCGTTAATTTATCAAAAGAATAGTTTCCGGGCAGTAGCCCCTTATTCTCAAATACATTTCTGCGTCTTATCAACTAAAAATCTAGAACTCGACCCAAACTTAACAGAATTAATTCCCGCTTGATCCAACATATTCCCAACATCCTAGAACATTTTCAAACCCGGGCCCTTAACCAAAAACCCAAGTTTAGACCGTGTTTTAAAACGGCTTCCGGACAGCCCACTCACATTCCAAAATTCTGCACATAACATTTTTTTTTTTTTTTACAAACTTAACCAAAACACATGGGTGTTTGTCTAAAAACTCCAGCCTCAATCCTAGCATCAAACCAACATTTAAACTCACCCAAAACCCCCCTTTAAAACTCCCATAATCCAGCTCAACCTAGCTCAACCAAGTAACCAAAACCGAGCCCCAAAACCCAAAATTTTTGAATTCACTTCAAACCCATCTCACAAACCATCTCCAAGTCATCCTAGTTGCTACCATGTGAACTACATATCACCCATGGTAGCTCTAAATCACCATCCAAGCAACACAACAATTGACACAATGAAAGCCAAAATTATTCAAACCACATAACAAGAACAATTTGGAAACAAATCGAACCAGATGCTATGACCAAACTTCTGAAAAATTCGAACCCCACAAGGCATACAAAAATATGAAATCCTTGGATATAGAATTGGAATCAATGAACAGACCAATGCCATGAAGGTTTCTGAAGTAAATTCGATGTACCAGAATAACACCAAAAACTCGAACCAAATGTGGGAATATCAAACTGAAATTTCCGAAATCTCAACAAAACTATCCTAACAACAACTTATAGATGCACAACATCAATCATCCCTCACAATCAACGACTAACAACTCGAAATCACCAGCATGTAAGGACCGAAAACCTGCACAGAAACTTTCGAGCAAAAGAAGGGCAACTCTATGCACATATTTATATATTTTTTTCCGAAATATCAAAAAATGCTAGCGCAAGATGTTCTAATCTACATGGTCAAAGGAAAAGAAAGAAACATATCCTTGCCTAAACTTTAACCAAAAATCGAAGGGAACAAACGCCCCAATGCCGCGGCCGAAGTGAGTTGGAAAATGGAGTTGCTCGCTTGAGCTAAAATCGATCTAGGGATGAGCTCAAGAGCCTCAACCAACTACCTAGGAACACTTTTCTGGACAAGGAATCGAAGATTAAGAGGCTCAGCTAAAGAAGAAATGAAGAAGGCGTTCGTTTCTTGAAGATCAGGGGATTTCTCGGCTGAGTGAGTGTGTGCGTGTGTTGTGTGAGTTTTTTGTGTGTGGATGTGTGGCTAGGATTAAATCTTGAACTCAAGTGTACATGTAGGTAACCCTAGAAGAATGGAGGTGTTATGAAATATAGGGAAAAGTGCTATGCACTAAAAAAATGTTAAACCAGTAAAAAAAATTGGAACTACAAATTAAATCGCACTTAAATAAAAATACAAGCTTAAAAATCCTAATTTAAAGCATTAAATTTGATTTTACTAGTCCAGAAATTAAAAATGCTAATTTTCGCAAAAAGTTAAAAATAATAAATTCTAATGCGCGGAAGAGTATAATATTTAGCCAATTAATCACAGAAAATTAAAATAATAAATATTAAAGACTAATTTAGGCATGAAACTTAAATTAAGAAATTCTAGGCGTCACAATTCCTCCCTCCCTAATATGGAATTTCGTCCTCGAAATTAAGACTTACCAAAAAGCTCTGGATAACGAGTCCTGATATCCGCCTCTACTTCCCAAGTGGCCTTTTTATCTGAATGGTTCTGACATCTCACTTTGATCATCGGGATCGACTTGTTCCAGAGTCTCCTCTCCTGTCTATCCAGAATCCGGATGGCCCTCTCCTCATATGTCATGTGAGGAGATAACTGAAGAGGTTCCATGCTAAGCACATGGGACAGATTCGAGACGTACTTCCTCAGCATCGATACGTGGAAGACGTTATGAACTCCATCAAGGTTAGGAAGCAAAGACCACCCTATAATCCAATGCTTTGTCCAAAATCTCGAAGGGTCCTATGAACCTCGGTGCTAATTTCCCTTTCTTCCCAAATCTCATAACATCCTTCATGGGTGCTACTCAGACAAACACATGATCTCCCACCGAGAACTCCAAGTCTCTCCTTCTATGGTCAGCGTAGCTCTTCTGCCTGATTTGTGAAGTCCTCATCCTATCACAGATCTTGGCTACAACCTCGGCAGTCTGCTGAAAAATCTTGGGTCCCAACTTTGACCTCTCACCAATCTCGGTCCATAATACCGGTGATCTACACGGTCTCCCATAGAGTGCCTCGTAAGGCGCCATACCAATGGTGGCCTGATAGCTGTTGTTATAAGCAAATTCTACCAACGGTAACCTCAACTCCCAACTATCATGGAAGTCATTAACACAGGCTCTCAGAAGGTCCTCTAGAATCTGAATCACCCTCTCGGACTGTCCATCCGTCTGTGGGTGAAAGGCAGTGCTAAACAAAAGCTTTGTCCCCGAAGCTGAATGAAGACTCTTCCAAAAAGTCAAAGTAAACCGCGGATCTCTATCAGACACTATGGAAACAGGGATACCATGTACGTAGTCTGACTATCTCCCGGATATACAACTCCGCATATTGAGTCATAGAGAAATTCATCCTTACTGGCAAAAAGTGCACCGAATTAGTAAGACAGTCGACAATAACCCAAATAGCATTCGAACATCTCATTGTCCTCGGCAAGTCAACAACGAAGTCCATGGTAATATTCTCCCATTTCCACTCGGGAATAGGGAGTGGCTTAAGCAATCCTGCAGGTCTCTAATGTTTTGCCTTGACCTGCTGGCATGTCAGACACTCTGGCACAAATCGGTCGATATCGCGCTTCATACCCGGCCACCAGTACAACTGCTGAAGATCTCGATACATCTTCGTATTGCCTAGTTGGATAGAGTAAGGTGATGTATGCGCCTCTTCCATGATAGTAACTCGCAGAGAATCACCTGCGGCCACCCAAAGTCTACCTTT
Organism: Henckelia pumila; assembly: GCF_033568475.1. Lineage (NCBI taxonomy): Eukaryota > Viridiplantae > Streptophyta > Magnoliopsida > Lamiales > Gesneriaceae > Henckelia > Henckelia pumila. The sequence continues at coordinate 197,684,129 of NC_133121.1, forward strand.
GAACCTCACGATCCCGTCCACTACTGAATACAAATCGCTGCCTCTCTCGTCGGCTCTCTGTCTCCACTTTCTCAACTGCTCATCAACTTCTTGAGCAACTCTGATACGGTCAAAAAATGTAGTATGCACTGACAAGGCTGACAATCTAGGAGCTCTACCCTCGGCATAGAACTCTAGTCCGAATCTCTGAATCTCATCCTGCAACGGTCTAGACACGGTCAAAGAGACAGTCACTGCTGCCTTTCTACTCAATGCATCTGCGACGACATTAGCCTTACCCGGATGGTAACTAATGTCGCAATCGTAGTCTTTCACCAACTCTAACCATCTCCGCTGCCTCATATTCAACTCCTTCTGGGTGAAGAAGTACTTGAGGCTTTTATGATCGGTGAATATCTTACACTTTTCTCCATAGAGATAGTGTCTCCAAATCTTGAGAGCGAACACCACTACTGCTAACTCCAAATCATGATTAGGGTAGTTCTTCTCATGCTCCTTCAACTGCCTAGAAGCATAAGCAATGACCCTATCTTGCTGCATAAGCACTGCCCCAAGTCCCAACTTGGAAGCATCGGTGTAAATCACAAAATCTCCCTCTCCTGATGGCATAGCTAACATTGGTGCTGTTGTAAGAGCTTCCTTCAACACATCAAAGCTCTTTTGACACTCCGGCCCCCAAAAAAACTTAGCATCCTTCTTGGTCAATGCTTTCAAGTGCACAACAATTGATGAAAAGCCCTTGATAAACTTCCTATAGTAACCGGCCAATCCGAGAAAGCTGCGAATCTCCGATGCGTTTCTAGGTATAGACCACTCCTTCACTGCTTGAACCTTGGAAGGATCTACTTCCACTCCATTCTTGGAAATAATATGACACAAGAATGATACTTTCTCCAACCAAAACTCACACTAGCAAACAATTTTCGCTCTCAGAGTACCTCAAGAACTGTCTTCAAATGCCGCGAATGATCCTCTCTATCCTTCGAGTAAATAAGCATATCATCAATGAAAACAATGACAAACTGATCCAAATATGGCTGGAACACGCGGTTCATAAGATCCATAAAGACCTCGGGGGCGTTCGTCATTCCGAACCGCATCACAAGGAACTCGTAGTGGCCATAAGGAGTCCTAAATGCTGTCTTGAACACATCTGACTCCTTCACCTTCAATTGGTGATAACCGGAACGAAGATCTATCTTCAAAAATACAGAGGCTCCTTGAAACTGATCAAATAGATCCTAAATTCTAGGAAGTGGGTACTTGTTCTTTACCGTCACTCCATTCAGCCCTCGGTAATCAATGCACAACCTTAGGCTTCCGTCCTTCTTTTTCACAAAGAGGACAGGTGCACCCCACGGGGAGAAACTAGGGCGTATGAATCCCTTATCAAGCAACTCTTGAATCTGCTCTTTTAGTTCTTTCATTTCCGTAGGAGCCAATCTATACGGTGCCTTAGAGATTGGCACAGTATCCAGTAACAAGTCAATAGAGAACTCGACCTCTCTATCAGGCAGAATACCTACCACATCGCCTGGAAACACATCCTCAAAATCTCTGACAACGTCCACATCTGAAATATCTGGACGTGCTGGCAACTCTGTCAAAGATATACTGGCTAAGAATGCCTCACATCCATCATGCACCAACTGCTTAGCTTGCATGAAAGATATAATCTGAGTCCTCCTCGAACTCCTAGTAGTCTCAAACCAAAACGGTTCTTCTCTCTCTGGTTTGACCATCACTGATCTCTGCTGGAAGTCAGTCACCACAGCATTATTCGTCATCCAGTCCATCCCTAGGATCATGTCGAACTCAGGCATGGGCAACACTATCAGATCTGCACTCACTGATTTCCCTTGCAACAAGAGCTCAAGATTCTTCACTATATTCCTCGTGGAAAGTTCTTCCCCTGATGGGATGGTCACTGTGAATCCACCAAACAGCTCTTCACACCCAATACCCCGCTTGCGGGTAAAAGCCTCCAAAATAAAATAATGTGTAGCCCCTGAGTCTAACAAGGCTCTAGTGGCCACTCCGGCTACTAAAATTTTACCTGCATTAAAGGTGATTACCACCACGGAAAGATTGGAAACAAACATGGCTAGTTATACTTAGGTTCATTCTAATTCATCTAATTTCCAAAAACCAAAATTATTCATGCCAACACAGATAACTAACACGAAGCATGCAACCTAATAAGTTCACATTCCCCATAAGAGAAGCTCATAATCAGAAGTTGCATCTACGAATCAATTAAATCACCCTTAATCAAAAGCTCTAAATATTACCTGTGATGAGCGTGGTATCAGGATCAGCCTCCTCGGCCTGCATCATAAAGGCTCTCCCCTGAGTCGGCGTCTTGCGCAAAGAACAATCTGAAACCACGTGTCCTGGCTTCTTGCACCGATAACAGACTCCGGCACCTGCCAGACACTGCCCATTATGGGCACGCTTGCAATCTGGGCAAAAAGGCTTCTCCCCAGTCTTGGGAGGAGCGGGTCTTTGGGCTTGGTGCCCCTGAGGTCTCTGAGTATAGGGCCCCTGGGGCTTATGGGCTAGATGCCCCTAAGGTCTGAACGCTCCCTGCTGTCTCGGTGTCCCAGTAAATGGCCTCTTTCCCTGCTGCTGCTGGTGACCCTGATGAGTGAAGGTCCTCTTGCTATGAACCTCAGCACTGATGTCCTTCAAGGACTGCTCGGACTGTAATGCCTTCCTCATAGCAGCTGCATAGTCCACGGGTTCAGCCATCATCACATCCCTACGAATAGTAGGCCTCAGACAAGCAACAAAATGATGCAACTTCTGTGCCTCATCATTCCCTATCAATGGCACAAAGTGGCCGCCCCTCTCGAATTTGCGCACAAACTCGGATACAGACAGATCTCCCTGCCGGAGACTCATGAACTCTTTCTTCAACTGTGCCCTCACCTCAGCTGTAAAGTACTTCTCGTAGAAGAGAGTCTTGAATGATTCCCAAGTCAGGGTGGTAACATCAACGGTCTTCTCCACACCCTCAAACCACAAGTCGGCGTCATCCTTGAGTCGGAATGTCATACAGCGAACTCGGTCCCCGTCTCCAAACTCCATGTAGCGGAAAATCACTTCAAGCGAGCGAATCAGCCCTCCGCTACCATCGGATCCGTAGTGCCAGAAAAGTCCTTAGGATCCATCTTCCTGAACTGCTCATAGATCGCACTAGGTCTATCCCTCGGGGCCTCGGCATGCTGCTCTAAGATACGAGCCAGGCCAGCTAGCACCTGAGCACCAACATCAACTGGTGGAGGGGGCAGAGGAGGTGGCGGCGGCGGTGGAGGCAGTGGAGCTGCATGGGGATCACGTCGAGATGCCATTTGTGCGCAAGTTCAAATTCCAAAAATTCAAATTTCATGCCTTAAGGAAAAGATTTTATCTAAACTTAAACATGCCCAAATAATTTAGGAAACTAACGCGACTAATCTGAACAAATAGCAATAAATGAAACATAGATCTTACAGACTTTGAGGTGAGATCCCTTGAGTTTCAGCAACCGATAGTAGGCCCAGCCCAAATCAAGACCGTGCTCTGATACCAACTGAGACGACCTAAACCCTCTAAAATATAAATAATAAATATAATATTTGCGGAATTCTTAAAAAAAAATTCATGACTTACTTTAAAATATTGTAAGCCTAACTAACACTTCCAGCAATTCAAATTAAAATAAAACAAACACAAGATAAAGATCCAAATACGATAGCCATACCATCCAAGAAAAGGAAATTAATCCCACACAGTTGCGGAAAAATAAACTGTTAAGTTTACATGACAAATATTCTAAAGCAGGGAAAACAAATCCTACAAATGACTAATATTGTATGGAATACTACAACTCATAAATAAATAAAATAAAAAGACATCAGAGTTTGCGGAAAAACTAAAAGCACGCTGGTCAAGGGCCTGCTCCATCGGTGGCCTCGCCCTGGGGATCCTGCCCCTCGATCTCAGTGAAAAACTCCTCACCTGAAAACAATAAGTGTAGTGAGTCTAACAGACTCAGCAAGAATATTGGGAGAGGGGGGGGGGGGGGGGAAATAATGAGTACTACATAAATACAAGCACAAACAGATTAAAAATAACTTATAATAAAAATACTTTGTGCCCTTAACCTTAAATAGATGTTTTTCGAATAAATGACGTGAATATGAATGTAACATATGAATGGCTAAGTCAAACATGAACTATGAAACTGAATATACTGTACTGAACATGTACATAAAGGACTTGAACTGAAACTGAGAGCTTAGATCCTTGAATTATGACTCTGTGGGTTTCGATCATGATCATGGCTGCAGTGCACTATGCCACAAGGAAGTCAGGATAACACCCAACCCGTCTTGCCCTATGGTTGGTATGGGAAGTCAAGATTTCTCCTAACCCGTCCATACACATGAATTTCGGTAAGGGAAGCTAAGACGTCTCTCAGCCCGTCCAAACACATGAATTTTACTGTAGTCACAATCAACTCACCTCGTTCATAAAATATTTTCTTTCATCCATATATATGAGACTTGGCATGCATATGTAAATATGATGTACATGCAAAAATGTAGATCGATAATCATGCATATGACTCACGCAAGACTGACCGGGATGGTGATTTAGGAACTAAACCAAAGGATGGAAAATTTAACCCATCAATAGCACTTACGACAAATTCGAGCGGTTTAACCCGTAAAATTTATAACTTACTCGATTCTTATCCAAAAAAGATTCCGCTTGAAACCACGACTCCACGATACTTAGAACTAATTAGGGAGATCAACCTCGGGATTTATTTCCCAAGCGTTCATTTATCAAAAGAATAGTTTCCGGGCAGCAGCCCCTTATTCTCAAATACATTTCTGCGTCTTATCAACTAAAAATCTAGAAATCGACCCAAACTTAACCGAATTGATTTCCGCTTGAACCAACATATTTCCAACATCCTAGAACATTTTCGAACCTGGGCCCTTAACCAAAAACCCGAGTTTAGACCCTGTTTTAAAACGGCTTACGGACAGCCCACTCACATTCCAAAATTCTGCACATAACTTTTTTTTTTTTTACAAACTTAATCAAAACACATGGGTGTTTGTCTACAAACTCCAGCCTCAATCCTAGAATCAAACCAACTTTTAAACTCACCCAAAACCCCCCTTTAAAACTCCCATAATCCAGCTCAACCTAGCTCAACCAAGTAACCAAAACCGAGCCCCAAAACCCATAATTTTTTAATGCACTTCAAAACCATCTCACAAACCATCTCCAAGTCATCCTAGTTGTTACCATGTGAACTAAATATCACCCATGGTATCTCTAAATCACCATCCAAGCAACATAACAATTGACACAATGAAAGCCAAAATTATTCGAACCACATAACAAGAACAATTTGGAAACAAATCGAACCAGACTCTATAACCAAACTTCTGAAAAATTCGAACCCCACAAGGCATACAAAAATCTGAAATCCTCGGATATAGAATTGGCATCAATGAACAGACCAATGCCATGAAGGTTTCTGAAGTAAATTCGATGTACCCGAAGAACACCAAAAACTCGAACCAAATGTAGGAATATCAAACTGAAATTTCCAAAATCTCAACAAAACTATCCTAACAACAACTTATAGATGCACAAAATCAATCATCCCTCACAATCAACGACTAACAACTCAAAATCACCAGCATGTAAGGACCGAAAACCTGCACAGAAACTTTCAAGCAAAAGTAGGGCAACTCTATGTACATATTTATATATTTTTTTTTGAAATATCAAAAATTGCAAGCACAAGATGTTCTAATCTACATGGTCAAAGGAAAAGAAAGAAACATATCCTTGCCTAAACTTTAACCAAAAATCGAAGGGAACAAACGCCCCAATGTCGCGGCCGAAGTGAGCTAGAAAATGGAGTTGCTCGCTTGAGCTAAAATCGAGCTAGGGATGAGCTCAAGAGCCTCAGCCAACTACCTAGGAACACTTTGCTGGACAAGGAATCGAAGATTAAGAGGCTCAGCTGAAGAAGAAATGAAGAAGGCGTTCGTTTCTTGAAGATCAGGGGATTTCTCAGCTGAGTGAGTGTTGTGCATGTGTTGTGTGAGTTTTGTGTGTGTGGATGTGTGGCTAGAATTAAATCTTGAACTCAAGTGTACATGTAGATAACCCTAGAAGAATGGAGGTGTTATGAAATATAGGGAAAAGTACTATGCACTAAAAAAAATGCCAAACCAGTAAAGAAAATTGGAACTACAAATTAAATCGCACTTAAATAAAAATACAAGCTTAAAAATCCTAATTTAAAGTATTAAATTTGATTTTACTAGTCCAGGAATTAAAAATGCTAATTTTCGCAGAAAATTAAAAATAATAAATTCTAATGCGCGGAAGAGTATAATATTTAGCCAATTAAACACATAAAATTTAAATAATAAATATTAAAGACTAATTTAGGCATGAAACTTAAATTAAGAAATTCTAGGCGTCACAGGTTCAACAGGCAATTCATGTAATACAACAAATTGCTCAGAAATAAATGTGTGTGATGCACCAGTATCAACTAACACACAAGCAGGGTAACCATAAATAGAGCAGTTACCTGCAATAACATCATCTGGTGCAACTTGTGCTTGCTCCTCAGTCAGTGCAAACACTCGAGCTTGTTGCCTCTGCTGCTGGCTCCCAGCTTGAATTCCTCCAACACGGCTCTGTGATGATGGCTGAGGTTGGAATGAATGCACTGAGGATGCTTGCCTCTCTGGCCGTGTCACTGCTCGAGATCCACTTGCACCCTGATTACTTCTTGAACCTCGCTGTGGGCATACTCTCGCAAAATGACCCAGTTGTTGGCAAATGTGACAACTGCCAAACACTCCTCTGCACTGCTCATTGGTGTGACGTCCTCCACATTTGGAACAGTAGACATCAGAAGTACTGGATTTCTGTCCACTTCTAAACTGTCTGGATCCACTCAAACTAGAAGAGCTACTACCTGATTGTTTAAATTGTTTCCCTTTTCCTTTAAATAAATTTTTCTTACCACTACCGCTACCGCTACCTCCAGCATCAAATCGAGGTGGTGGTGGAACTTGTGGCTGCTCTTGCGGTTGTTTCACCGGCTGTGGCACAAACTGTACTCCTCGTTGCCTCAGTATACCTGCTTCAGCTCCTTTTGCACGATCAAGAGCATCAGCAAAATTGTTTGGTAGTCCTGCATTCACTAGAGTTAACACATCTGGATTCAGCCCGTTGATAATCTGATCAGCTTGAGCTTCATCACTTGCAGCAATATGCGGAGCAAACTTCAATAGGCTTGTGAACTTTGCAACACATTCTTCAATATTTAACTGCCCCTGTTGAAAACTTGCAAATTCCGCTCCCTTGCCCTTGCGATAAGAAACAAGAAAGAACCGTTGATAGAAAGCAGTTTTAAATACAGCCCATGTGATAACTGTATCTCGATTTTCAAACGCTTTCTTCGTCGCTATCTACCAACTCTTTGAAAGGCCATGTAGTTGATGAATCACAAGTCTGACTCGTCGGTCGTCTGTATAATTAAGGGATTCAAATAACTGCTCAATATCCTCTAGCCAATTCTCACAATCAACAGCATTATCAGTTCCTTGTAACGTTGGCGGTTTAAAGGACTGAAATCGTTTCAACAGTGTTTCCATAGGAGTTGCAGTTGCACTCATGGTATCAGCAGAAGTACTAAACTATCCTAGTTCAAGTGCTGTCACTGGTATCTGTGGCACTGTCTGTGCAGCATTAGTCTGCTCTGGCTGATTCACTGCCAATGTCTGTCAAGGATTCGGTACTTGACGGGGAGGCATATCTGACAATCAAACAGATTAGTGCACAATTCATCAATATAGCATATACACAATTTATGTCTCAGTCCCTCCTCTGATTAGCACTTTCATGCATCGTCAAGAGATCGAGTTCTGATTCATACTCATTCAATACATGCGGCTACTCAATTCAGATATTTGGATAGCATGTAAGTCGGAAAACTATATAGCATACTCTTACCATTTAATGACATAATCATGCGATAATAAAATTGAACAACGGTAAAACATATACCATGCGAGCATACAATTAGTAAATAAAGCAATCAACAGGACTCGATCTACCCTGCTCATCTATTCTCAGTCCGAGAAACTTAAGCTCTGATACCGCCTGTTGTGGGGACCTCGGGTTGCTAATCTCATTTTAGGGAAATTAACGATTAATTAACAATTAATCATACACAAAAGAATACTCAAACCAAAACTAAAAAAAAAAATTTAAAAGGGCACCTCGATCGATCGGTTAAATCCTACCGATCGATCGAGTAGGAAAATTCATTTCTCGGGTTTGAACAATTCTTGGCCTCGCTCGATTGGTTAAATTCAACCGATCGAGCGGCCTCTCTGCCCAGAAAAATCTGCAGAACTACATTTGCTGTCAAAGTGTAAACATTCAATCAAAAGCATTCTAAAACCAACTCAAACCATGGTTTATCAATTCTGGAACATGCATATATACATAAACCAAGTATCGAGCATACAGTCACGCGTTTATTACAACAAACGGATAACATAAAAGGCATGAAACTACAAGCTGCACAAAGTCTCAAAAGTGTGCTTCAAGTCTCTAGCTTTCTACTAAGTTTGATACATTCTAAGGCACATTCTTTCAGCTACAACCCGAGTCCTCACTTGCTAAATCTTGCTCCCGAGCTATCAATGTTGTCTTTGACTAGCTCCTGCCCCATCTGTTGTCATGTACACATACAAAACAAGACAACAACTGGATAAATCCTGGTGAGAAATCATTCTCAGTATAATCAACATATATAAGCGTTAATAAACCATATCAACTCTAAATATATCGACTCGAGAATAGAGTAAAATAACACATATATCGAATAAGAATTGATTCATTTAAAGTCGTTGCCATCAAGATTCGTAAACGATCTTGACATGGATATCCATCTATCGTCGTCATATCTGACTTGAAAATAAGGTCGCCTCAGACCTTGGAAATAGAATCAATTCTAACATCATATCAAATCAAATTTAAAGATCCACTACCTGATATGGATCGACAACATCAATCAAATAAAATCAAACAATGACCAAGTATGTGATTTTGGCGGGACAACTCAAGAAGCTTCATTCTCGAGTTACAAATCCCTGACTTGCGATGTCGTCTTATACCTTTCTCGTTCTTGTCGATTCTCTAGGCTTCAAATCTTGACTTCTTCTTCTTCGGTTCAAAGTCAAAGTTCTTGAGTCGGTAGACTTCAATACTAATCTAAAATTGAAGAATACATATGCTACAACATCACAACATATCAAAGAACATCTGTGAGACCTCGTTTCTAATCAACTAATATCAGACAATAATCAATAAGTAAAAAAGAAACCAATAAATTATTATTATTTTTTTAAAATAAGAAAGCTCGCGCGCCCGCGCCTAAGGCAGCGAGCCCGCGCTGATGCTGCGCAAAAACTAGCGCGCCCGTGCTCTAAGCAAGAGCGCCCGCGCCCATACCTCGCAAAGAGGCCGCGCGCCCGCGCCGTCCTCTCGCCCAGAAGAGTTAAGGCACTGAAATAAACTCAATCAAAACCTAAACACTTGCATTAAAAGTATTTGACATGCCAATAACAATACAAATAAGGTTTAGGGAAGAGAAACATTCAATACGATAGTACCTACATCGATTCTTGCTTACAAAACAAATACGAGAAGTTCGAATGACTAAACATGTTCGCAAAACATAACTAGGTTGACATGCTGATTCGACTTCTAAATGAGTCTCACTTCTATCTCTTGCTTTGGATGCTAACCAGGTCTATGCTGACTTGATCCTGCCCTTCCTGTTGCCAAGTACACATACAAAACAAAGCAACAGCCGGATAAACCGATGAGAATGATAATCCCAGTAAAAGCAACATATCAAGTAATACAACAATAAACATGCTTTCAAGACAACAACACAATCAATAACAACGTAATGAAATGCATGTCTTTAAACCGGGATATCAAATCTGATAAACGAAGGATTACTACTGTGCTTTTGGGATCCAGAGGAAGAGATCATGTGACGACTCACCGACTCTCCCAATCGAGGTGGTGCCACATATCTCGCTCCTCTATACTTTGAGCAACCATAATGAGTATGCTAGCACTAGGCGATACGACTACGACCTAGGTCACTCAATCATAGTTCCCAAACGTCCAAACAAAAAAGGCGGTTCTGCCCGCTGAATCAACGTAGGCTCAAGATGAATGCATAACAGAAACATAAAACATAAGCCACATAGTCAAAAGCAAAATCAATCAACAAGACACAAGTTCCTCATGCTAGAACAAGTGTAGATGCAATATGTGATTTGAAAAAGGAAACTCGAGAACCAACTGTCCCGAGTATGCTATCCCGCTATGATGACTGCTTTTACCTTTCAATGTCGTAGATTCAACTCCGGTCAAGCGTTCTTCATCCAACTCTCGACGAATAATGCTGCTAACACAGGGCTCGACAAACTCCAAGGAATCTGTACGAATACAAGAATTGATCAACAACCATGATCACTCACAAGCCAAGGCTTCAATCAATACAAAAACGATTCAAAAACCCCAAAACTCAAACCGACGGCATAACAGCTATAAACTGAACAAACCGGAAATGCAGACATCAGTTCAATACCGATATAACCTCATATCAATGCCCAAAACAACAATAACAAAGCAAACCCATCAATCTCAAAATCCACATTTTCGAAAATGGCTTCCAAAAATCATAACAAATCCGAACGTCACTCTAATTCAAAACCGACAGATAATAAACGATCAGAACTCTGTCTAGAACAACATACTCGAATCTAGAACGATTCTAACAACATCCAAAAACTAGAATGTATCTGATCGTAGAAAAACTTACGATATAACGGAGCTCTCGCTGCAGTGATCGCTAATCTGCCTTCAGAAATAAATTCCAACGGCCGGATCGAGCTCGGAATGAAATCTGGAAGCTTGGGAAAAGCTCGGAGGCGTTCTAATGGAGCTCACGGTTTGGAGGAGGAAGAATAAGACTTCTAAACAATAAATCTAAGTGTAGATAATATATAAAATCCATAATTTGCGTTTTAGTCCCTGAAAAATCCAATTTTTGCAAAAAGGACCCTGATCAAAATCAAGTCAGCTCGTGAACTCTGTAATCTCCAATTAACTCAAATAAACTCATTTAAGATAAAAACGGGGCGTTACAATTCTCCCCCACTAAGAAGAGATTTCGTTCTCGAAATCAACAAGAACCACAACTCATAAGATAGAATAAAGAACTAAAGACAGTAAGAAGAACTCACGTCATCCGAATAACTCCGGAAATCGCTGTCTCATGTCAAATTCTGTCTCCCAAGTCGCTTCCTCGACTCCGTGATGGCTCCATTGCACTTTCACCAACGGAATCAACTTGGTTCTGAGCTGTTTCTCCTTCCGATCAAGGATCTGAAGCGGTCGCTCAAAGTAGCTCAGAGTCTCGTCTAACTCGGCTTTGTCAGGCTGAAGAATATGAGAAGGATCTGGATGATACTTTCGCAGCATAGAGACGTGAAAAACGTCGTGAATACCAGATAAAGACGGAGGAAGTGCAAGTCTATAGGCAAGATCGCCTATCTTCTCGAGAATCTCGTACGGCCCGATGAATCTCGGAGATAACTTCCCTCTCTTACCGAATCTTACAGTGCCTCTGAACAGAGAAATCTTCAGAAAGACTCGGTCTCCCTGATCAAAACTCAGAGGTCTACGCCTGACATTCGCATAATTCGCCTGCCTATCTTGAGCTGACTTCATTCTGGTCTGAATGATCTTAACCTGCTCTGCAATATCTCTAAGCATCTCCGGTCCCAAATCTGGTGACTCGGACAAATCATCCCAAAACAACGGAGATCGGCACTTCTTACTATACAAAGCCTCAAAAGGCGCCATACCGATACTCGCTTGGAAGCTGTTGTTGTAAGAAAACTCGACAAGAGGCAAAGAATCCTGCCAACTAGTGCCAAAGTCTAGCACTACCGCTCGCAGCATATCCTCTAACGTCTGGATAGTCCGCTCTGACTGTCCATCAGTCTGAGGATGATAAGCTGTACTCAGATGAAATCGAGTACCAAGTGCCCCCTGAAGACTGTGCCAGAAGTGAGAAGTGAATCTAGGATCTTTGTCTAAAATGATCGACTTCGGCACACCATGCAATCTCACAACATTGCTAACATACAGCTCAGCCATCTGATCATGACGATACGTCATCCTGTACGGAATAAAACACGCAGACTTCGTCAATCGGTCGATCACTACCCAAATGGCATCGCATCCTCGAACGGATCGTGGTAGCTTCGTGACGAAATCCATGGAAATGTGATCCCACTTCCATTCAGGAACAGATAGACTGTGCAACAGACCTCCTGGTCGCTTCTGTTCTGCTTTTACTTGCTGACAGTTCAAACACCGAGATACAAACCTCGCAACAAGGCTCTTCATTCTCTTCCACCAGAACTGGTTCTTCAGGTCGTTGTACATCTTACGACCTCCAGGATGAATACTAAACCGACTGCAATGAGCCTCTCGAAGAATACGCTGCCTCAACTCCGAAATATCAGGCACAACAATACGGTTATTCACAAACAAAACATCATCTCTAACCTGGAATTCAGACTGATGCGCACATCTGACTTTCTCTACTGAAACCTGAATGCTCGGCTCAGACTTCTGTGCTTCTCTGATTGCAACAAACAACTCCGGTTCGGCTTGAATAGCAAACACTCTGATAGTCTCCCTATCTGTTTCAAACTCTAAACCAAAAGTGCAACAATCATCGATCAACTGAGAAACACCAATAGTAGAAAAAGATAAAGAACAAAGCTTTCGGCTCAAGGCATCTGCAACTGCATTCGACTTTCCCGGATAATACTTGATTTCACAGTCGAAATCCTTCAACAGATCTAACTATCTTCTCTATCTCAGATTTAGCTCGGCCTGCGAAAACAAGTACTTAAGACTCTTATGGTCAGAAAAGATCTCGAAAGACTCGCCATACAGATAGTGACGCCAAATCTTCAGAGCAAAGACGATCGCGGCTAGTTCAAGATCATGAACCAGATAACGAGTCTCGTGCGGTTTCAGCTGTCTTGACGCATACGCCACCACATGCTTATGCTGCATAATAACACAACCCAAGCCTCGGTTAGAAGCATCACAATAGACTGTGAAACCTCCAGTACCCTTCGGAATAGAAAGAATCGGAGCACTGGTCAGTCTCCTCTTCAGATCGACAAAGCTAGCCTTACAATCTGCAGTCCAGACAAAAGGCGCATTCTTCTGAGTCAGCTGGGTAATAGGCTTGCCAATAGACGAGAAACCCTCGATGAATCGGCGATAATAACCAGCTAAACCCATGAAGCTTCGGATCTCAGGTACTGATGTCGGTCTAGGCCAATTCATAACCGCTTCAATCTTGCTGGGATCGACAGAAATCCCATCTCCAGAAATGATATGACCGAGAAAGACAACTCGATCCAACCAGAATTCACACTTAGACAACTTGGCAAACAACTGCTCAACTCGCAAAATCTGCAGTACGGTCCTCAAGTGCTCTGCATGGTCAGTACGGTTCTTCGAGTATATAAGAATATCATCGATAAAGATAATGACGAACTCTTCTAAATAACGCTGAAAGATACGGTTCATCAAACCCATAAAAACCGCTGGAGCGTTAGTCAAACCGAACGGCATGACTATAAACTCAAAGTGACCATACCTCGTTCTGAATGCGGTCTTAGGAACATCTTCCTCTCGCACTCTCAGCTGGTGTTAGCCTGACCTCAGATCAATCTTAGAATAGACAGAAGAACCCTGCAGCTGATCAAAAAGGTCATCTATTCGGGGTAAAGGATATCTGTTCTTAACTGTAGCCTGATTCAACTGACGGTAGTTGATACAAAGCCGCATAGAACCATCCTTCTTCCGAACAAACAGCACAGGAGCACCCCAAGGCGATACACTAGGTCTGATGTATCCCTTGGCAATCAAATCTTCAAGTTGCTCCTTCAACTCTCTCAGCTCAATAGATGCCATACGATAAGGATCTTTGGAAATAGGTTGAGTATCTGACACCAAATCGATGCTGAATTCGATCTCTCGCATAGGTGGCAATCCAGGAACATCTTTCGGAAACACATCAGCAAAATCTCTAACCACTGGTAAATCTACCAAAGCTGGGCTAGATTTCAGTACATCAACTGCATAAACCAAAAATCCTTCTGCACCTCTCTGTAACAAACGAGTCATAGATAACACTGAAATCAAAGGAATTCTAGATCGAGAACCCTTACCAAAGAATTTCCACTCGTCTGCCATTTCAGGTCTAAACCTGACAACCTTCAGAAAACAATCAACTGTTGCCCTCTACTTGGTCAAAGCATCTATACCGACAATACAATCAAAATCTGACAGTCCAAGCACAATACAGTCGAATTCTAACAAATTTCCCTCAAAACAAAGTTCACAGTTCCTGACTAGTCTGACAAAAACAATTCCTCCACCCAACGGTGAAATAACAGCTACTAAAGTAGGCAACAACTCAGTAGGCAAGGCATGCAATAACACAAATTTCTCAGAGATGGGAAGCACCTGTATCTATCAAAACATGAGCAGAATAACCAAAAATCGAACAGTTACCTGCTATAACATCGTCAGGTGCTGCCTGAGCCTGATCCTCTGTCAAAGCAAAGACTCGTGCCTGCTGTCTCGGAGGCTGGTTTGCACTAGAGTTACCTCCCTGTCTGTTCTACTGCTGAGGCTGGAAAGAGTGCACTGCAGAAGACTGCCTCTCGGGTTGAGCTGCAGATCAAGATGAACTTCCGCTCTGAGCTCTATCCCTGTTATGCTGAGGGCACACCTTAGAGAAGTGTCCCAGTTGCTGACAGGTGTTACAATTACCAAAGACTCCCACACACTGATCCGGTGTGTAGTAACCCGCATTTCTAATTAGTGTTTAATGAGTAATTAATCACGTGATAATGTTTAGATTAAGTAAAACATGATTAAGTAATTTCTTGTTGGAATAACGGACTTCAGAAATGGATTCAGAGCACTCGAATTAGTTGAATTGGTTCAGCAGGATCGGACACTCCGAAGTAGACTTTGGAGGATCCGAAGTGGATCGGAAGCTCCGTGCCAGGATCGGAGGCTCCAATCGAGATCGGAAGCTCCATCGGCAAGATCGGAAGCTCCGATCTGGATCAGGGCACACGTCATCGCTTACATCAGCAAGGTGACGTCATGATTGATGTAATATTGAGCGATCGGAAGCTCCGAAGGTGCGATCGGAGGTTCCGATCGAGTTCGGACATTTCGAACCAGGTTCGGAGGCTCAGAACATTGTCTATAAATATTGGAGTGCACCAATTCCTCTCTTTTCTCTCGATTCCTAATCCTTCTAACTCAGATCTAGGGAGATCTAGGCGTCCTACGGGGAATCCGGAAGTGGCTTAGTGATCTAGACGTCATCGCGGAGCTTTGGCCTAGTTTTGAGGCTATCGTCAGCAAAGGGCTAACGACGGACGCAGGTATAGCATTGGCATCCTAAAAATATTTAGGAGTATGCAATAGCTTAATTAAGTATTTTAGAGCTTAATTGTTGATGCATGGATATTTGCATTGTAGTAGCAGTAGGCTGGACTAGTAGGCTTGGAGTCTAGGACAGTGGAGCTAGGTTTGACCAGCAGTGTTAAAGGTACGTAAGTACTGACCAAGATAGCCGGCATGATATATTTGCTTATATGTTGCATGAGTATGTGCTATATGTTTTATCATGTTCTAGCATGTTTTACCGCCTTAGCACATACATGATTTTACGTGTGACTGCATCCGGAGAGATGTGAGTCATTGACAGTCTCCATAGGGAACGATGATCTCATTTTGGACTCGAGTCAGGTATGACAGATTCCATATGAGGCTTGTATCCTGTTTTGGATTCGGGTCAGGATGGGGTTGGCTCAGCCCTGATATGGAATATACGAGTACCCCGCGGAGTAGCTCTCTAGTCGGTACTGTATATTCTCGTCGCCATGAGTAAGTGTTTTCACTTGAGTTTTAAATCATCTGTATGCGCATATTTGTATTTATATCATTGCTTCATATTGAGCGTTCTAGCTCACGCCCCTGTGTTTGGGTATTCGTTGTGTACCTTGTGGCGGGGCAGGTTTGAGGCTGGACGGTTCAGGCGGCTCCCAGCAGGATTGAGACTTTGGAGAGTCCAAGGTTGTAGAGGGTAGGGATTTATTTACCCTGAACCTTCGATTTGGTTGTATAAACAGTATTTATAGACTGGTGATAGCGTCGGTTGTATTCTGCCGATTGGATTTGTTGTATTTTAATTATCCGCACTTTACGCTTTAAGCTTTTATTGTGTGCGCTTTTACTATAACTCTGATTAGATAGTGGATCCGGGTTGGGTCACTACATTTTTGGTATCAGAGAGACGCATTGCACTATGAATATTGTAAAGCGGATTAAGTAATTATCTGTTCTTATGTAACAGATGGCAGATTACGACGAAAGTCACGGTAGCGTAGACGGCGGTCGTTGGGGTGATCCGGACGATCGTAGACGTCGGGGACAGCCCGAGGAGCGCAGGCGAGTGAGCATGCGTAGATTCAAAGAAGTTAGCCCGAAGCCTTTGACGGGTGGGGAGACAGCTGAAGAGGCGGAGGATTGGATGGAGAGGATGGAGCAGTGCTTCCAGGAGTTCCGTTGCACGGCTGAGGATAGGATGGAGATTCTTGCCTTTATTCTTGAGGGCAGAGCGAGGAAGTGGTGGAGATCTACTTCCGCACCGTTCATAGCAGCCAGAGGTGCAGCTACTTGGGTGGAGTTCCGTACTGCTTATCAGAGATTTTATTTTCCTCCAGCTCTTCGTCAGGCAAAAGCCAGTGAGTTGTTGGGTTTGCGACAGGGGACGATGACGATCGAGGAGTACCAGCAGAAGTTCTTTGATCTGCTACCTTTTTGTTCTCATATTGCTGATAGTTTTATGGCGAAGTTTGATCATTTCCTTCAGGGTTTGAATCCTGATATTCATCGGATGGTTGCAGTGGGCGGCGATGGGACTTACAAGGATTTGGTGGACCGTTGTCGCCAGGCCGAGGACAGTATTAGGAGGAACACTTTATTCTTCTTCTTCCAGGCCAGCGAGCTCTAGTCCTTTGGGTCCGAGAGGACAGTCCTTCAAGAAGCCAGGAGGTACTTCTTCTTCTTCCTCTGGATCTGGTGGAGTGCATAACTTTGGTGGCCAAAGGCCGAACCATTGTCGTCAGTGTCGACGCAGACATCCGCCAGGGCAGTGTGGTCGATCGACCACTGCATGTTTCCAATGTGGCCAGGAGGGTCACATGAAGAGAGATTTTCCTATGCTGATTGGGGCAGTGAGTGGTTCCGGAGGTTCTCAGGCATCTGTTCAGCCACCTCAGTACCAACAGCCACCTTTTCAGCAACAATATTCGCAGCAGCGCCAGCAGCCACAGCAGTCTCAGAGACAGCCTACTCAGACTCTTTCTCAGGGTCATTCTTCGTTGAGGCCACGTGCCCAGGGTCAGGTCTTTGCGCTTAACCAGGAGCAGGCAGAGGCTGACAGTGATCGGATGATAGCAGGTATCTGTAGATTATGTGGTTTTCCTGCATACGTTTTAATTGATACCGGTGCATTGCATTCTTTTGTCTCAGCACGTTTTGCTAAGAAGTATAAGTTTCCATATATTCCTCTAGACGTGTTATTAGTGGTTTCTACTCCTATGGGTAGCGAGGTTTTAGCCAAGCGTCTAGTTGTGGGTTGTGTTTTGGATTTCGAGGGACATCAGCTTAGTGCTAACCTAATGATTCTAGCAATGGAGGATTTCGATTGCATCATTGGGATAGATCTATTGACTACCTACCGAGCGATAGTGGATTGCTATCAGAGGTTTGTTCAGTTTCGTCCAGAGGATGACGAGTTGTGGTATTTCTATGGTGAGGGAGCGCGATCCCCGATGCCAGTGGTTTCAGCTTTGAAGGACCAGCGTGCGTTAGAGTCTGGCGGGAAAGGCTACCTTATCTACGCCATTGATGCATCCTTAGGAGAGTCAGATATCCGAGAGATACCAGTGGTTCGTGACTTTCCAGATGTGTTTCCAGAGGAAATTCCAGGTTTGCCACCAGTTAGGGAGATTGAGTTTGGCATTGAGTTAGTGCCAGGGACTGCACCGATTTCCAGAACTCCTTACCGATTGGCACCGTCAGAAATGAAAGAGCTGCAGAAGCAATTGCAAGATCTTCTTGATAAGGGTTATATTCGACCTAGTGTTTTGCCATGGGGAGCCCCAGTACTGTTTGTCAAGAAGAAGGATGGTTCAATGCGGTTGTGTATCAACTACCGTCAGTTGAATCAAGCGACAGTGAAGAATAAGTATCCTCTTCCGCGAATAGATGATCTATTTGATCAGTTACAGGGTACTTCTATCTATTTGAAGATTGATCTTCGGTCTGGGTATCATCAGTTGCGAGTTCGACAAGAGGACGTTCCTAAGACAGAATTTCGTACGCGGTATGGACACTATGAGTTTCTACTAATGCCGTTTGGTTTGACGAATGCTCCAGCTGTTTTTATGGATCTGATGAACAGAGTTTTCCGCGACTTTCTGGATAAGTTCGTTGTGGTGTTCATCGATGACATTTTGGTGTACTCTCGCAGCATGGATGAGCATGCCTACCATCTCTATACTGTACTGCAGGTCTTGAGGGAGAGATAGTTGTACGCGAAGCTGAGTAAGTGTGACTTCTGGATTGACCGAGTAGTGTTCCTTGGTCATGTCATTTCTCAGGAGGGCGTATCTGTTGATCCTAGCAAGACAAAGGCTATTTTGAATTGGTCACGTCCGACTACAGCTTCTGAGATTCGTAGTTTCCTTGGTTTAGCAGGATACTATCGTCGTTTTGTGGAGAATTTCTCTCAGATAGCTAAGCCATTGACTCAGTTGACGAAGAAGGACGTTTCTTTTTTTTGTTCTGATGCTTGTGAAGACAGTTTTTGTGAGTTGAGACGTCGTCTGACGACAACTCCAGTTCTTGCTTTACCGTCTGGATTAGGTGGTTTTGTAGTCTTCACTGATGCTTCTCTCCAGGGTTTGGGGTGTGTATTGACTCAGAATGGCCACGTGATCGCTTATGCCTCCAGACAGTTGAAGATTCACTAGGAGAACTATCCCGTACATGATTTAGAGCTTGCAACCATTTTCTTTGCTCTTAAGATATGGCGTCACTATTTGTACGGAGAACGATTTGAGATCTTCACCGATCATAATAGTTTGAAGTATCTGTTCACTCAGGCTGAGTTGAACATGCGGCAGCGTCGTTGGATGGATCTGTTGAAGGATTACGATTGTGAGATCAAGTACCATCCAGGTTCTTCTAACCCCGTTGCTGATGCGCTTAGTCGCAAGATTTATGTGAGTTCCCTTCATACCAGTTCAGTTTTGAAGGCAGTGGAGGAGTGTTGTTCTTTAGGATTCACATTCCGTCATAAGAAAGAACAGCAAGGGATTCGTGTTTCTTCTGTGCTTGCAGAGCCAGCGCTATACAGACGAATCTGGGAAGCTCAGAATTCTGATATGAAGACTCAGAAGTTGGCCCGCCTGGCTGAGGGTGATAATACTTCTGGTTTTCATCTGCAAGGAGACGGTTTGTTGTGTCTTTTTGGTCGAGTTGTGGTACCCGAGGATTCTACTTTGAGGGAGGAGATCTTATCACAAGCTCACCGCAGTCGATTCTCTGTACACCTAGGCAGCATGAAGATGTATAAGGATCTTCGCACTTGATTTTGGTGGAAAGGGATGAAGCGCAGCGTTTATCAGTTTGTATCCCGATGCCTTGTGTGTCAACAAGTCAAGGCAGAGTTTAGACGACCCGGAGGGTTACTTCACAACTTAGAGATTCCTGAATGGAAGTGGGAGCATGTGACGATGGACTTTGTCACCCACTTGCCTATGTCTTCCAGAAATTGTGATGCTATTTGGGTTGTCGTGGATCGGTTGTCGAAGTCAGCGCATTTTCTTCCCTTTAACCGCGATTACACCTTTGATAGGATGGCGCAATTATATGTGCGAGAGATTGTTCGATTGCATGGGATTCCGTTGAGCATTGTCAGTGATAGAGATCCGAGATTCACCTCGAGATTTTGGGGTAGTTTCCAGCGAGCCCTTGGTACTACTTTGAGCTTGAGTACGGCTTATCATCCAGAGATGGACGGATAGTCGGAGCATACTATTCGCACTCTAGAGGATATGCTTCGCGTGGCAGTGATGGATTTTGGTCCAGCGTGGCATAATCATTTACCCTTGGTGGAGTTCGCCTACAACAATAGTTTTCATCGCAACATTGGCATGGTACCATTTGAGGCTCTTTATGGATGCCGTTGTCGTACACCTTTATTTTGGGACGAGGTTGGCGAGTGTCAGGTTGAGGGTCCTCAGATGATTCAGCAGATGATTGATGCAGTAGAGTTGATCCAACGCAGGGTTAAGGCAGCCCAGGATTGACAGGCTAGCTACGCAAACACTCACCGCAGACCACATCATTTTGAGGTAGGAGAGTATGTTTTCTTGCGTGTGTCACCTTTCCGGAAGGTGATGAGGTTTGGTCGCAAGGGTAAGCTGACACCTAGATTTATTGGTCCTTTCGAGATTCTCGAGAAGGTTGGGGATGTGGCTTATCGTCTGGCCTTGCCACCCGATCTTTTGGAGATCCACGATGTGTTCCACGTGTCCTTGTTGAGACAGTATGTGGCGGATGAGTCGCATATTTTGCATCCGACTGAGGTAAAGGTGGATCGGGATCTATCGTATGTGGAGAAACTCCTGCGGATTCTTGACAGGAAGGACAAGGTACTTCGTAACAAGCGTATACCATTGGTGATGGTACAGTGGCAACGCAGAGGGACAGAGGAAGCTACTTGGGAGTTGGAGAGCCGGATGTTAGCCGAGCACCCCGCGTTATTTTGAAACTCTGTACTTCTTTGTATCAAGTTTATACTTGTTCAGTTGTAATAAAGAACATTGGTTAGCTATTTATGTTTTCCTCTAAGACTTAAATTTCGAAGACGAAATTTCTTAAGTGGGGGAGAATGTAGTAACCCACATTTCTAATTAGTGATTAATGAGTAATTAATCATGTGATCATGTTTAGATTAAGTAAAACATGATTAAGTAAGTTCCTGTTGGGATAACGGACTTCAGAAATGGATTCAGAGCACTCGAATTAGTTGAATTGGTTCAGCAGGATCGGACACTCCGAAGTAGACTTTGGAGGATCCGAAGTGGATCGGAAGCTCCGTGCCAGGATCGGAGGCTCCGATCGAGATCGGAAGCTCCGTCGGCGATATCGGAAGCTCCGATCTGGATCAGGGCACACGTCATCGCTTATGTCAGCAAGGTGACGTCATGACTGACGTAATATTGAGCAATCGGAAGCTCCGAAGGTGCGATCGGAGGTTTTGATCGAGTTCAGACGTTCCGAACCAAGTTCGAAGGCTCCGAACGTTGTCTATAAATATGGGGACCGAGGGTTCATTTGGAGTGCACCAATTCCTCTCTTCTCTCTCGATTCCTAAGCCTTCTAACTCAGATCTAGGGAGATCTAGACATCCTACGGGGAATCCGGAAGTGGCTTAGTGATCTAGACGTCATCGCGGAGCTTTGGCCTAGTTTTGAGGCTATCGTCAGCAAAGGGCTAACGATGGACGCAGGTATAGCATTGGCATCCTAAAAATATTTAGGAATATGCAATACTTAATTAAGGATTTTAGAGCTTAATTGTTGATGCGTGGATATTTGCATTGTAGTAGTAGTAGGCTGGACTAGTAGGCTTGAAGTCTAGGTCAATGGAGCTAGGTTTGACCAGCAGTGTTAAAGGTACGTAAGTACTGACCAAGATAGCCGGCATGATATATTTGCTTATATGTTGCATGAGTATGTGCTATATGTTTTATCATGTTTTAGCATGTTTTACCTCCTTAGCACATACATTATTTTACGTGTGACTGCATCCGGAGAGATGTGAGTCATTGACAGTCTCCATAGGGAACGATGATCTCATTTTGGACTCGAGTCAGGTATGACAGTTTCCATATGAGGCTTGTATCCTGTTTTGGATTCGGGTCAGGATGGGGTTGGCTCAGCCCTGATATGGAATATACGAGTACCCCGCGGAGTAGCTCTCTAGCCGGTACTGTATATTCTCGGCGCCATGAGTAAGTGTTTTCAATTGAGTTTTAAATCATCTGTATGCGCATATTTATATTTATATCATTGCTTCGTATTGAGTGTTCTAGCTCACGCCCCTGTGTTTGGGTATTCGTTGTGTATCTTGTGGCGGGGCAGGTTTGAGGCTGGACGGTTCAGGCGGCTCCCAGCAGGATTGAGACTTTGGAGAGTCCAAGGTTGTAGAGGGTAGGGATTTATTTACCCTGAACCTTCGATTTGGTTGTATAAACAGTATTTATACACTGGTGATAGCGTCGGTTGTATTCTGCCGATTGGATTTGTTGTATTTTAATTATCCGCACTTTACGCTTTAAGCTTTTATTGCGTGCGCTTTTACTATAACTCTGATTAGATAGTGGATCCGGGTTGGGTCACTACACAGTGAGTGTCTTCCCCCACACTTGTTGCAGTACATGGCTGAAGATCCAGAACTCTGTCCTGAACCGAATTGCTTGGAACCACTAAAACTAGAAGAACTGTTCCCCTGCCTCTTGAACTGTTTACCTCTTGCTTTGTACTGATCTTTTCTGTTTCCCCCACTGTTTCCACCTTCATACCTCTGCTGCTGGTTCTGATGCTGAGGTGGCTGATTCTGATACTGAGATGGTGGGTTCTGATACTGCCTCTGTTACTGAGGTGCTACCTGGTTACCTCTTTGCCTCCACAAGCCTGCTTCTGCTCCCTTTGCGTGATTCATGGCATACGCAAAGTTGTTAGGCCTGTTGGTGTTTACCAACGTGAAGACATCGGGGTTCAAACCATTGATGAATTGATATGCCTTAGCTTCTTCATCTCCGGAAATTAGCTGTGCAAAACGCAACAGACTATCAAACTTAGCCACGTACTCTTCAATGTTCAGATTCTCATGCCTCAGATTGGCAAACTCTGCTCCCTTATATTTGCGATACGAGATAGGGAAAAACCGCTTATAAAATTCAGATTTAAAAAAAGTCCAAGTAACTTCCGTACCTCTACTCTCCATTGCTTTCTTTGTCATGATCCACCAACTCTTAGCAACCCCACGTAGCTGATGAATGACTAACCTGATTCTGCGGTCATCGGTGTAGTCAATGGAATCGAACAACTGATCGATATCATCCAACCAACTCTCGCAGTCAACTGGATTTTCTGAACCCATCAATAATGGCGGATTGAACGACTGAAACCTCTTCAGCAAGGTTTCCATAGGCGTTGCTGAAGCATCCAACTGATCAACTTCAGTGCTAGCTTGCTCAGTCGCAGGGATAACTGGCGGTGTGTTTTTGTTTATCACTCGACGAGGACCCATCTGAATAACAAAGGTTAGGGCACAAGATATCTCAACTGCTACAACCGGTTCCCCTTTACAACCGCTCAGAAAAACCGGATACCAGTCGATAACATAAGCAGTTATATCTCAAGTAGATCATGCTTTATAAAAGTAAATCACATAACCATGTAATTCAAATAATTCTCAATAATAAAGCATGCTCGCATGGAATTAATTATACATCTAAAATGATTCAAACATATGCGAGGAGCCAATACACGCAGACTCGATCTACCCGCTCACTCTAGTTCAACCAAGAATCTTATCGCTTTGATACCACTTAATGTGAGACCTTGTTTCTAATCAACTAATATCAGACAACAATCGATAAGTAAACAAGAAACCAATAATATTTTTTTTTTAAAAAGAAAGCTCGCGCGCCCGCGCCTAAGCTCCGCTAAAACCAGCGCGCCCGCGCTGATGCTACGCAAAAACTAGCGCGCCCGCGCTCTAAGCAAGAGCGCCCGCGCCCATACCTCGCAAAGAGGCCGCGCGCTCGCGCCAACAACCGCGCGCCCGCGTCATCCTCTCGCCCAGAAGAGTTAAGGCACTGAAATAAACTCAATCAAAACCTAAACACTTGAATTAAAAGTATTTGACATGCCAATAACAATACAAATAAGGTTTAGGGAAGAGAAACATTCAATACGGTAGTACCTACATCGATTCTTGCTTACAAAACAAATACGAGAAGTTCGAATGACTAAACATGTTCGCAAAACATAACTAGGTTGACATGCTGATTCGACTTCTAAACGAGTCTCACTTCTATCTCTTGCTCTGGACGCTAACCAGGTCTATGCTGACTTGATCCTGCCCTTCCTGTTGCCAAGTACACATACAAAACAAAGCAACAGCCGGATAAACCGGTGAGAATGATAATCCCAATAAAAGCAACATATCAAGTAATACAATAATAAACATGCATTCAAGACAACAACACAATCAATAACAACGTAATGAAATGCATGTCTTTAAACCGGGATATCAAATCTGATAAACGAAGGATTACTACTGTGCTTTTGGGATCCCGAGGATGAGATCATGTGACGACTCACCGACTCTCCCAATCGAGGTGGTGCCACATATCTTACTCCTCTATACTTTGAACAACCATAATGAGTATGCTAGCACTAGGCAATACGACTACGACCTAGGCCACTCAATCATAGTTCCCAAACGTCCAAACAAAAAGGGCGGTTCTGCCTGCTGAATCAACGTAGGCTCAAGATGAATGCATAACAGAAACATAAAACATAAGCCACATAGTCAAAAGCAAAATCAATCAACAAGACACAAGTTCCTCATGCTAGAACAAGTGTAGATGCAATATGTGATTTGAAAAGGGAAACTCGAGAACCAACTGTCCCGAGTATGCTATCCCGCTACGATGACTGCTTTTACCTTTCAATGTCGCAGATCCAACTCCGGTCAAGCGTTCTTCGTCCAACTCTCGACGAACAATGCTGCTAACACAGGGCTCGACAAACTTCAACGAATCTGTACGAATACAAGAATTGATCAACAACCATGATCACTCACAAGCCAAGGCTTCAATCAATACAAAAACGATTCGAAAACCCCAAAACTCAAACCGACGGCATAACGGCTATAAACTAAACAAACCGGAAACGCAGACAGCAATTCAATACCGATATAACCTCATATCAATGCCCAAAACAACAATAACAAAGCAAACCCATCAATCTCAAAATCCACATTTTCGAAAATGGCTTCCAAAAATCATAACAAATCCGAACGTTGCTCAAATTCAAAACCGACAGATAATAAACGATCAGAACTCTATCTAGAACGACATACTCGAATCTAGAATGCTTCTAACAATATCCAAAAATTAGAATGTATCCGATCGTAGAAAAACTTACGATATAACGGAGCTCTCGCTGCAGTGATCGCTAATCTGCCTTCAGAAATAAATTCCAACGGCCGGATCGAGCTCGGACTGAAATCTGGAAGCTTGG
Organism: Henckelia pumila; assembly: GCF_033568475.1. Lineage (NCBI taxonomy): Eukaryota > Viridiplantae > Streptophyta > Magnoliopsida > Lamiales > Gesneriaceae > Henckelia > Henckelia pumila. The sequence continues at coordinate 197,709,772 of NC_133121.1, forward strand.
GAAAAGCTTGGAGGCGTTCTAATGGAGCTCACAGTTTGGAGGAGGAAGAAGAAGACTTCTCAACAATAAATCTAAGTGTAGATAATATATAAAATCCACAATTTGCGATTTAGTCCTTGAAAAATCCAATTTTTGCAAAAAGGACCCTGATCAAAATCAAGTCAGCTCGTGAACTCTGTAATCTCCGATTAACTCAAATAAACTCATTTAAGATAAAAACGGGGCGTTACAACATCTCAGCTCAATCCTAGACTATCAAAACGGTCTCAAATCATAACCCGACAGCGTAGCGATTGAAAATCGGTAACCGAAATAATATCAAAATCAATATCAATCTCATATACATATCAAACCAGCAAAAACATCATCATAATCTTCATACCAGCAGCTATAGACATCGAATAGAAGCTGGAAATCATGATTAAGTACAGATAACATGAACTCTTCAATCCGGTTTCGATATCGGAATGTATAAACGTTCAAGAACATGCACAAGGCATAAAAATCTGATCTATGCAATATTTCAACCTTCAAAACATGCCGAAATCAATAAAGACTTACACTAGATCAAAGCCCTCATTGTAAGGATCGCAACGCTATTTTCAGAATCGAAATCGGACAATCGGATCAAAAGTTACGGGGTTTTGAAAATCGGAAATCAAAAGAAAAACGAAGATCTCAGCTTCCTCTGTTCAATTTTCTGAATATTCATGTGGAATACACGTATACATGCTGAAACTTCAATTAAAATCGGATATATTCAGGTAAAATTGCAATTTAACCGCTGAAACTTCATAAATTGTAATTCAGTCCTCGGCCCTTATTTTAATTCAATTTCAATCCTAAATAATTTAAGAATATTAGAATTTAAATCAAAACTCTAAATATTCCCAAATTAAATATACTCGGATTAAAATTAAATAATATCAGATTAAATTAAATAATCCCGGGCCTTACACTCCAGGTCAGGTGATACCAAGAGTTGTAGACTATGACCAGGAGTAAATGTGAGGAGGCGCGATCCTATGCTAGCGTTACTCTGGGAGCCTTTCATGCTTCAGAGGTTGTCTGGAATCCTTTTGTGCTTAAAGAGGGCGGTTAGGGGAGGCTATCTCAGTCTAGGGTTTGGCTACAGTCACAGAAGGGTATGACCTTGTTTTGATTTGATACCAGGTATAGTAGCCCAGTTTCATTTTACAAGATTAAGAGATTTAAAAGGTTAAAACATGATTAAGGAAATTTCTATTGGATTAATAGAGTTGAAAAATGGATCCAAAACATTTGAAATAGCCCGGAGAGTCCCGAGTTTAAGGAAAATTCGAAAGCACCGAATCATAGTTTGGAGGGTCCGAACTGCATGGAGTTCGGAAGCTCCGATCGTAGTTTGGAAGCTCCGATTGTCTTCAACCAAGTGTGAAATTAGTGAAATCAGCAGGATGATGTCATCGGAGGAGATCGGAAGCTCCGATCTCAATTTGAAAGCTCCAATCTGCTGGCAGGGACATCTGTCAAGGAAGCATGATACGTTGTGCTTGGTGCTGATCGGAAGCTCCGATCGCTGGGATCGGAGGTTCCGATCATGGCCTATAAATAGGGCATTCGTGAGCCCATTTTGACTTGCCAATTCACAAGTTTTCCTCTCTTTTTTGATTTGTTTGGTGCGTTTCCAACCTTCTTAGGCATGGTCCGAGAGTTGAGGAGGTGCTCCGGAGTCATAGCGGAGTTGTTCCCAAGTTCTGGGGCTATCAACATCAAAGGGCTGACGATGGACGGAGGTATACTCGAGTTCCCTATAAATAGTAGGGAGTATGCAATAGCTTAGTTAAGGCTTTTAGAACAAGATTATGATGCATGGATATTTTTCATTGTAGTACGGACTATATTCTTGGAAAATAGAGCTGGTGTAGCTTTCCTAGTAAAAATAAGGTACGAAAGTACTGTTTGAGATATTCTAACTGAGTATGCATGTATTATGTGTTGCATTGTTTATAGGGCATGATTTTATCTGCATATATTCTGACATGTTATTATGCTGCATTTCATGAGCATCTTGAGCTATACCCTTGTGATATCCTGTAGTATATTCTTACCCTATCTTATTAGTGGATGTTTGGACACGTGGACTCATGTTAGGTCACCGTTATTCCACTGTCAGGTATGTGAGCCACCTCTTGGGGAAACGACGCAGAGTGCTACATACCTAGGGCCCAATTCTGTTCTTGATCATATATTCTTGACCTCGAGTCATGGTATCCGTACACTTGCATACATGCACATATAATATTGTATACTAATACTCTCGTGTTGAGTGTTTTATTCTCACGTCCTCGTACTATTTTTGGGACATCCTATTCCATGGGGAAGGTTTGTGACTGGATGAGGCGGGTGGTTCCGAGAGAGCTTAGGCTGCATGTTGACAGTAGTTGAAGATGTTTGTGTTCTGTCTAAGCTTTAAGTATTTATGTTTATTGTTGGGTTTGAGGTAGGGCTCGATGTTGATTGTTGAGTACCAGCAAAATTTCTTTGAGATGTTGCCCTATTGTACTCAGATTTCTGACAACACTGAGTATAAGTATAACCTGTTTCTTCAAGGTCTTAACCCAGAAATCCATGACCGTGTATTTGTTGCTGATGATATGACTTAAGAGGGATTGGTTAGTCGATATCGCAAGGCGGAGGACAGCATTCGATGTAACAGATCTTTTATCTCTTTGAGACCTGCGAGTTCTTTGTGTCCCCGTACTCAGTCTTTCAAGAAGTCTGCTTCTTCTTCTTCTTCTTCTTCTTCTTCTTCTTCTTCTTCTTCTTCTTCCGGATCTAGGGGAGTGATGCGTTTGGAAGGAAGGGTCAACCATTGTGGTAAAAATCATCCATCTGACAAGTGTTGGAAAGCTTCAGCAGCTTGTTTTCATTGCTGAGAGATTGGTCATCTTAAGAAGGATTGTCCACAAGCTGGGGGAGCAAGTGGCTTAGGTCTGGTTCTCAAACTACTGTGTAGCAGAGGCCATCAGGGTAATCAGCGAGAGGATCTAATCTGCAACCGCGTGCTGCTAGTCAGGTGTTTGAACTGAACCATGACAAGGCAGTGAAGGATAATGAGAGAGTTATTGCGGGTACGTTTCTTTTATGCGGTATACCTGCTTTTGTAATTTTTGATATTGGTGCATCTCATTCCTTCATATCCGCACATTTTGTCAAGTGTCACAAGTTACCTTATATTGATTTAGACATAGTGCTTTCTGTTTCGACCCCAACTGGTTAGTCAGCATTGGCTAAACTCCTAGTTCTTGGTTGTCCCTTAGAATTTGAGGGTAACGTTTTGACAGCGAATCTCTTGGTATTAGCGATTGAGGATTTCGATTGCATTTTGGGAATTGATATGTTGACCACGTACCAAGCTTCAGTGTATTGTTATCAGATATTGGTACATTTTCACCTGGTTTGTGGTGATAGATGGTTTTTCTATGGTGAGGGAGCGCGACACCCTATGCCACTTGTATCATCTTTGAGAGCCTGTCAAGCTCTGGAGTTTGGCGGGGGAGGCTACCTCATCTATGCGATTGATTTGTCCACTGAGAGCGTTGGTATAGGGGATCTACTAGTTGTGAATGAATTCCCTAATGTTTTTCCTGATGAGATTTTGGGTTTCCCTCTTGTTCGAGAAATTGAGTTTGGCATAGATATAATGCCAGGAACATCACTTATTTTGAGAGCACCATATCTTCTGGCTCAATTAGAGATATGCGAGTTGAAGAATCAGCTGCAGGATCTCTTGGATAAGGGATACATTCGACCTAGTGTATCTCCGTGGGGAGCTCCTGTTCTCTTCGTGAAAAAGAAAGATGGGTCTATGCGACTGTGTATTAACTATCGACAATTAAATTGCGAGACAATCAAGAATAAGTATGATTTTCCTTGTATAGATGATTTATTTGATCAGTTGCAAGGTACTTCAGTTTACTCCAAGATTGACTTGAGATCTGGATATCACCAGATGCGAGTCAGAGATTAGGATATAGCCAAGACTGCATTTAGGACCAGGTATGGGCATTATGAGTTTTTGATGTTGTCATTTGGATTGACTAATGCGTCGATTGTATTCATGGCTTTGATGAATCGAGTATTTTGAGAATTTCTGGACAAGTTTGTGGTTGTCTTTATTGACGACATTTTGGTTTATTCACGTGACGTGAATGAACATGCGTATCATCTGAGGCTAGCCTTGCTGACTCTTCGATAAAAGAAATTATATGCTAAATTGAGTAAGTGTGAATTTTGGCTGGATAAGATGATATTTCTTGGCCACATTATATCCAGGGATGAAGTTGCTGTAGATCCGAGCAATAATGAGGCTGTATTGAATTGGTCGCGTCCGACGATAGTGGCTGAGATCCGTAGTTTTCTTGGTCTGGCAAGTTATTATCATCGTTTCATCGCGAATTTCTTGCAGCTAGCTTGACCTCTAATGCAACTTACTCGCAAGGGCGTAGCTTTTGAATGGTCCTCAGAATGTGAAGAGAATTTATGAGAACTTCATCAACGATTGACTTCTACGCCAGTGTTGGAATTATCGTCTGGATCTGGAGGGTATGTGGCATTACCTTACCCTTGCAGAGAAGCATCAGTATCTACCACATACCCTCCAGATCCAGACGGTAATGCCAACACTGGAGCAGAAGTTCATGAGAACAATTATCCACTGCATGATTTGGAGTTGGCAGCTATTATCTCTGCATTGAAGTCTAGCGCCATTACTTGTATGACGAGAAATTTGAAATCTTCACAGATCATAAGAGTCTCAAGTATTTGTTCACTCAGTCTGAGTTGAACATGAGACAACGTTGTTGGATGGATTTACTGAAGAATTATGACTGTGAGAATAAATATCATCCAAGAGCTGCTAATCTCACTTCGGATGCTTTGAGTTGTAAAGTGCGAGTATCTGCACTTCAGACTTGTCTTGTTTCCAGTGTGATTCAGGAATGTTGCTCTTCGGGATATACCTTCAAGCATAAGAAAGGTATGAGGAGTATTCAGATGTTTGCAATTTTATTTGAGCCAACCTTTTATTTTCAGATTCAAGATGCTCAGATATCCGACCCGAAGACTCAGTGATTGGCTTGATTAGCTAGAGATGATAGTACATTTGGATTTCACTATTAGGCTGATGGTTTCTTGTGTTTATCTGGGCGTATTGTATTACTTGAGTATGATACTATGAGAAATGAGATTCTATCTCAAGCACATCCCACCAAGTTGAATATTCATCCAGGGAGCAATAATATTATAAACGATTTGCGAACTCGATTTTGGTGGAAAAGAATGAAACGGAGTGTGTACCAGCATGTGTCCAAGTGCCTAGTGTGTCAACAAGTTAAGGCAGAACATCTACGACCTGTAGGATTGCTTCACAGTTTGCCTATTCCTGAGTGGAAATGAGAGTTGATCATGATGGACTTTGTGACCCATTTGCCTTTGGGAATGTAATTCTCACCGGATATATCCGGCTATTGCTTTGTTTGTATGTGTGCATGGTAATAGGTTTGGCAGGAATGAGTCAGGGACGCCCGTGAAAGAGCAAGATCGAGATAGATGTGGGGACGTCGGGTTATAGATTGCAGAAGTTGTTGTCAAGAACTCATGTTTAGGTTCTTGTTAGATGTTGTATGAACCTTAGTAAGTATATATGTATAACTATGAACAATAAGAAGATTGTTGATTTACTATCATATAATGTGACAACAAATTGTAATGTTTTGATCCTTAAACATCTTTTGATATTGCATGTTTTCTTCTAGATTTTGAGGTATGGAAGTTGATATACTTGTTATAGAATGTTTGAGGTTCAAAGAAGGGGCAAAACCTTCATTTTACAGTTGGACATGGAGGAGATTCGAAGGCGCGGCGCGCTCGCGCCTAAGCCTCGCACCATAGTGCGAGACAAGGGCGCGCCCGCGCCTACCTTAAAAAAACATTTTTTGATTGCTTGTTACCTTTTTGCCCTGAATTGAATTAACATAGATTATATGTTATGAATTGAGATTAGCACCCAAGGTCCCTACAAAAAGACACTATCCTAGGAAACTAACAACTCCCTTTGTAACGCCCCGTTTTTTATCTTAATTGAGATTATTTGAGATAATCAGAGTTTCTAGAGTTAAAGAGCCGAATTTCTATTGATCGGGGTCTATTTTTCAAATTTTGGAAATTTCAGGGACTAAAGTGCAAAATTGGAGTTTAATATATTATCTAAACTTATTTTGACTTGGAAAAGTCTTCACTCTCATCCTCTCATCCTCTCCAAGCCGTCTCCCACCATTGTAGTCGCCCCTTTGAGCTTTCAAGCTCCCAGATTTCAGTCCGAGCTCGATCCGGCCATTAGAATTTATTTCTGAAGGCAGATTAGCGATCACAGCAACGAGAACTCCGTTATACCGTAAGTTTTTCTACGATCAGATACATTCTAGTTTTCAGATGTTGTTAGAATCGTTCGAGATTCGAGTATGTTGTTCTTGGCAGAGTTCTGATCGTTTATTATATGTCGGTTTTGAAATAGAGCAACGTTCGGATTTGTTATGATTTTTGGAAGTCTATTTTAGAAAATTTAGTTTTGAGATTTGATGGGTTTGCCTTGTTGTTGTTGTCTTAGCATTGTTATGAGTTAGTATCATTGTTGAACTGTTGTCTGCGTTTTTGGTTTGTTCAGTTATAGCCGTTATGCCGCCGGTTTGAGTTTTTGGGATTTCAAACCATTTTTGAATTGTTGAACTTTGGATTGTGAGTGATCGTTGTTGTTGAACTTTGGATTGTGAGTGATCGTTGTTGTTGATCATCTCTTGTCTTCGTACAGATTCGTTGGAGTTTGTCGAGCCTTGTGTTAACAGCATTTGATCGTCAAGAGATTGGACGAAGAACGGTAAAGAGATTTCCTTGAGCCGTTGTTGTTATTTAGGTTGTATAGTTTTTGATACAATCTTTTGTTGTAGCTTATCCAGAGTTGGATCTACTGCATTGAAAGGTAAAAGCAGTCATCATTAGCGGGATAGCATACTCGGGACAGCAGGTTCTCGAGTTTCCCTTAAAATCACATATTGCATCAATACTTGTTCTAGCATGTGGAAATTGTATTTTTTTGATTGAATGAACTCTTATTATGTGGCTTATGTTTTATGTTTTGTTATGCATTCATCTTGAGACAACTTTGATTTCAACGGGCAGAACAGCCCTTTTTGTTTAGACGTTTTGGGAGCTATACGGTGAGTGGCTTGGGTGTAGAGGTTCACCTAGTGTCAACATACTCCTTATAGTTGCACCAAAGTCTAGGGGAGTGAGATGCGTGGCACCACCTCGATTGGGAGAGTCGGTGAGTCATCACGTGATCTTATCCTCGGGATCCCAAAAGTACAGCAGTAATCCCTTGCTTATCAGAATTGATATCCCTATTTTAAAGACATGCATATTACTATCTTGAACTGATTATGTTGTCTTGTAAGCATGTTGTTGAGATATTGCATATATTACTTGTTATGTTGCTTTTACTGGGAATATCATTCTCACCGGTTTATCCGGCTGTTGCTTTGTTTTGTATGTGTACTTGGCAACAGGTGGGGTAGGACCAAGTCAGAGGAGGCATGGTTAGCTTCGGGATCAAGGGATAGAAGTGAGACTCGGTTTAGAAGTCGTGTCACCATGTCTACCTAGTGATGTTGGAACATGTTTAGATTTTGAAATTCGTTGTTATGATGTTTTTGATTATGCGAGTTTTCTGGTTGAAGGTTGTTGTCGCATGTTCTACCTTCTGAGCAACTTGTATAACTCTAGAACTCCATGTATTATTTGGAGGGTCGGTGATTGTAATGCATGTTTATGGTTTTGAATGCATTGAATGGCTTTTGGATTGAATTGGATAGTTGATTTCTGGTTTTTTTGTTCTGGAGCAGGGTGCGAATGGTCTGCTGTTTTTAACAGACCGAGCGCCCCCATTTTTAGCAAACCAGAAAGTTGTTGTTGTTGGCCGCGCACGGTCTGCTGTTTTTAGCAGACCGAGCGCTTCCTATGTTGAGCAAAACAGTGGGATGCTTGGACTGGAGGCGCACGGTCTGCTGTTTTTAGCAGACCGAGCGCACCCCCTTTAAAAAAAAAAATTTTCTTGCGTGGCTTTCTATCTTGGATCTTGAATGCTTAATTATTGTTTAGTCCGAGATTAGTTGTTTAGAACCGAGGTCTCACATTAAGTGGTATCAGAGCGTTAAGATTCTTGGTTGAACTAGAGCGAGCGGGGTAGTTCGAGTCTGCTTGTATTGGCTCGTCGCATGTGTTTGAGTTATTTATTTGTTATTTAATTTCATGCGAGCATGCTTTATTATTTGAGAATTAATTGAATTACATGATTTTTTTATTTAATTTATAAAGCATGAACTACTTGAGATATAACTGCTTCTGTTATCGGCTGGTATCCGGTATTCCAAGCGGTTGTAAGGGCACCAAATTGATAGAGCATGATCGGATCGTCCGATCATGCGTTCGGATCATCCGAACTCGATCGGAGCCTCCGATCCCACATCGGGCCGTCCGTTCGGTGCCACGCGTCAAAATCCTCACATGCAACCATACACGTGTTCGAACACGATCAGAGCCTCAGATCCTGCTTCGGAGCGTCCGATCTCCTGCTGACATTGCCAGTGACATAATATTTCAGGACAGCTGGCAGGTGGGGTTCAGAGCCTCCGAACTCCGTTCGGACCGTCCGATCACTTCGGAGCTTCCCGGCTATTTTTGAGTGTTCTGGATCCATTTTCGAACTCCGTTAATCCATTTGGAATTCCTTAATCATGTTCTCACTTATTCTAAAAATGATTATTGGATTAATTCTAATTAATTTTTAATTCTGGATACGGGTCACTACACCTATTATGCTAGCCAGTGCTAGATCAATGAAACTTAGATTGTTACCACAAGTTAAATCATTTCAATTGATAGATTGATGGACCTTGTCTGTAGTATAAATTGATTCCTCAACACCATCACCATGATGAATATAAATGTGTACATATCAAAATTACTGCCAAAAAATAACGGTGTCAAAATCATGTGAATATAAAACTCGACACCAAAAAATAACATCATCAAAACCAATGTACTAATAAAACTCTTGTGAAACAAAAGTACCATTTTCATTGAGTTTAATGAGTAGAAAGGAGCCTATGACTCCAAGACCTTTGAAACTGTGTACTGCATCAGAAACAATACATGTTGATTCATATAGAAGACCACGTTTGATGCGAATCTTGGATGCATGAAAAGCAAACACGACTATATTAAAATCGTACCCTCAATCCAATAACAAAAAGATTCTTTAATTTTGCCCCGATCTTTTGAACAAGTAAGTTTTGGATATCCACCTCTAGCTTACAACGAAACTAGCAACAGATAATCACGAGGATAAACAATTAATCACAACGAAACCTTCAGAAAACTTGTTTTTGACAATCCACGAAGATAATCAATTGACAAACGCCACAAAGTTTATGAAACTTTGATAAGTTTGATTTGATAAAAACAAAGCAAAGCTTTGGAAAAATTCTAGAGAGAATTTTTAAGAATTGATAAAAATCAATAATTCAATAACTTCAATAATCTATGTTATTCAATAATGAATGTATATTTTGTATTTATAATACAACTACAAAATAATAAAAGATAACGCAAAATAATGCAAAATAAAAGCACCAAAAGTTTCCTAATAAGCTTAAAAGACTAAAAAAATAGGAATAATATCAAAAATGTCACAAATCCGCCGAAACACGCACAAACATGCCGCACTGTGTGTGGGAACGGACCCTGGACGGTGGTCCAGATCAAGGTTCGTGTGCCCACGGCTATTTGAGCTTAAAATTGACGTTGACGAGCTTCAGATGCACGGACCCCGTGCCTATGCCGTGCCTAGGTCCGTGCCTGTTCGAAAGTTGGTTCGAAACTGAACGTATTTCCTTGCAAAAATCATATCTTGAGTTTTAGCCATCGGATCGACCTGAAATTTTAACCGTATCTTCATAACATCCTAAGCTACATTTTGGACGATGAAGATTGGATTTGGATATATGTAAAGTCTCCAAATATTTTCAGTCCTCCAACTCGAGCTCCATGCATTTCAACTTGGCTCCCATGCTCTCCAAACCCTTCAACTCTCCAATGTAAATCACGGAGGAAATCTTGGAACAATATGAATCGTCGAGCGCTTTCTAGATTCATATCAGACTCCCCTTCTTCAAAAAGATTTGTCCTCAAATCTTGCCCATTATCTACAAAAACCATGCAAAAATTAGAAACTTTAAAATTATTTTCCACATGCATTAATGTACCTTGCTCTCTAAAAACCATATCAAGACTCACAAAATTTCTCATGCACAAATTAAACACATCAACATCATTATCATGCAAAAACATGATTATTACTCCATTAAGCATTACAAACACTAAATTTCTCCCCTTCTTAGACCTAGTTAACACCAACACAATGTTCATAGTTAAGTAAAACAATTGCTTTTTAGGAATAAGAAAAAATGCACTTGAAATATGCAACCACAAGAAATATTCATGCAACTTATTCATTGCTCTATAATCGTCCAAAAAACAAATCAACTTTATACTACATATTTCCCCTACAAATAACTCATTCAAAGAAGAATATGAAACAAAGACCTTATCCTAAAACAAGTTCTTGCTTACAAATAATTTTTCATGAGTGTCATGCAAACATAACTCGAACACATTTTTCAAATCATTATCCAATGCATTCCACTCCTTAACATTCTCAATCCACAACAACTTCAAGAACAAGGTATATAAAAATACGTACCTTTGTGATAGTGTAGTAACCACCACATTCTTCTTACGTTGTTGATACTTAATCACCTTTCCATCAAGAACTTTTTTTTCTTGAAGACTCATACCATAAAAAAATTCTCTTGTGCAAAATACACACACTTTTAAATTCTCATCACTATGCGTAAATAACACAAGTATCAATGTTCAACATGCTCATTAAAAATATTTCTATATACTATGACATAATCAAAGTATACTACAACAAATTTACCCATAGATGCATGCAAAACATAATCCATTCATCTCATGAAAGTATTACGCACATTAGCTAGCCCAAAAGTCATCACTAGCCAATAAAGTAAATAGGACTTCTCACCTATGCTATTCATGCAACAATCGCACATATCAACATAAACCAAATAACCAACTCTTGTAGTATGCACAAACTCAAGAGACTTAACATCAAGATTTGAAATAAATGCATAATTCATAACTAACACTTTCTCAAATCCTTCAACAAAGTTATTAAATCCATGCAACATTGAATTGAGTTCATACCTTTGGAAGTTGACATTTGATTTGTAGTTTAAACTTGAATTTAAACCATACCTCACAAATGAAACAATTTGCAAACCTCCAACCCCACCTTGTGTGTGATCAAATTTACATTGATCAATTATGCTTACTCTTTTAACATTAGTTCTCTTTTGCTTAGTCATCCCAACATCTTTCACAACCTGCAAAGAAGAGAGAATACTGCTCGGATTGAACCAGCTATTTCATCACAATGAGATAAAACCTCTTTGTACATAAGTATTTTAAAGATCTTATTCAATTGCACAGATTTTAATTTTTCAACCTCACAATTTTGGACCATAATATTTTCTTTTTTGGTATCTTTCCTCTCTTTTTTTCTCTCAAGGGCCATCTCACTCTTTTGCAAACTCTTTTTTTCGGCCTCTAATATTTCTTTTTCTATGGCTATCTCACTTTTTTGTTCACTCTTTTTTTCAGCCATATCACACAATTTCTCAAATTTCAATTGATCCTCAAGAAATTCTTTTGGATTCAATTGCAAAGAAATAATACATGACTTTTCCAATAACTCATTACTAGCTTCACTAGTAACATCAAAACCACTATCATCTTTATCAACCACAACATGCACAATAGAAGATTTTTCATCAACTAAAGATTCACCCTCCATCACACATGTTTCAACACTCACTTCATCACTCTTGGAAATCTCACTTTCAATCAACGACTTACTATCTCTTACCTTTCGACCTCATTCTTCACGTCTCTTTTTAATCCTCAAAATATCCTCATAAACTTCATTGTGACTTAAAGGATTAAGAGTTACATGTCTTCCATCCTTGATGAATGAATAAATATTAGTAGCTTTATCATGTTTAGTCCTTCTTTCCTTTTGCCAAGAATTACCCAAAATCAGGTGGCTAACAGTTATAGACGCAACATCACAAAGTACTTCATCCTTATAATTCCCCTAACAAAATTACACACTCACTTGCTTAGTCACAATCATGTCACCACAATCAAACAATTTTGGAATTTTGTACGGTTGTGGATGTTTCAAAGTAGGTAATCCCAACTTTTCAACCATCTCACTGTTTGCAATATTTTGTTGTATAAATTTACCAATAATCATATTGAAAACATTACCATTAATGTGACATCTCGTATGAAAAAGACCGTCATCATATCTTCCACGTACATCTTCTCTCCTAACTATAACAACCCCATGATCTCGCCTTTTCCTATCCCAATTCTCACTACAATTTTCATCATCTCCACCAACAACATATGTTTTATAAGACATTGTATCTGCAAGAAAAATGTTAGTAATAAAATTTTACCTCACCCAAATTCTCACAAATCACTCCAAAGAAATCACTCAAGCACTCTTTTTTTTCACTCAAAATATGGAATAGCTTATGCTTTGTGATTTTAAATATCAAACTCACAAGTTCAAAACTTGTAAACACTATCCAATCGATACACGTAGACTGCAAAAAAAACAAGGAATTGACTTTATAAAGATTGAAATAATTTCGTACCCAAAGACTTACAAGACACAAGAACTTTTCCACAAGTTTTTCTCGCTTCTTTTTTTTTCAAGCTTTTTTCGGCACCCTTCTTTTTTTTCCGACCGAATTCCTTTTTTTTTGAATTTTCAATTTTTCTCTTTTTTTTAATAACTTGTAGCACAATACACGAAACTTTGGCAACAATATTGACAGAATGAAGAACGAAGAACAACGAACAAAGAATACGAAAAAACGGATAAGAGGAACGAAGAATAGATAAGAATAACAAATAGAAAGAAACGACTTACTGAATCAATGGAACCTTAAGCTTTGATACCAAATGATGCGAACTTGGATGCATGAAAAGAAAACATGACTATATTAAAATCGTACCCTCAATCCAATAACAAAAAGATTCTTTAATTTTGTCCCAATCTTTTGAACAAATAAGTTTTGGATATCCACCTCTAGCTTACAATGAAACTAGCAACAGATAATCACAAGGATAAACAATTAATCACAACGGAAAATTCAGAAAACTTATTTTTGACAATCCACGAAGATAATCAATTGACAAAAACCACAAAGTTTATGAAAATTTGATAAGTTTGATTTCATAAAAATAAAGCAAAGTTTTGGAAAAATTCTAGAGAGAATTTTTAAGAATTGATAAAAATCAATAATTCAATAACTTCAATAATCTATGATATTCAATAATGAATGTATATTTTGTATTTATAATACAACTATAAAATAATAAAAGATAACGCAAAATAATACAAAAGATATCAAAAGATGAAACGACCTTAAATCTAATTTAAATAATAATTAAATAAAATACGAATTTTTCAAAAAAAATTCGGCATGACCTATTTATTTATATAACAACCCACCCGTCACAGACAGAAAATTTAAAATCACAACCAACAACACTAAACAAGATAGACCGAAAAAGAACAGTAACCTAAGAAAAAGATTCGTCATACAAACAACCAAAGGTTAAATAATTTGATAATTACATACCCAATAACTTACAATAAATCCTTACGTTTACATTAATCCAATCAATAAAATAATATAATTTAAAGCATTAAAATTTGAACTACTATTGCGGAAGACTGGCATAGGTCGGAGGGATGTGTCGTTCCCGCATCGCAGTCCACTCGATAGTCTTGCCCCTCGAACTCAATGAAATACTTCTCACCTGAAAACAATAAGTGTAGTGAGTTTAAAAGACTCAGCAAGAATATGGGGGGATAACGAGTACTAGATAAATACAAGAACAGACATATTAAAAATATCTTGTAGTAAAATACTTTGTGCCCTTAATTTAAACAAATGATTTCTAAAAGAATGAAGTGAACATGAATGACACATATGCATGGTTAAGTCGAATATAATCACCGTAACTGAATAAAATGTACTGAAACATAGTCATAAATATTTGAACTTTAACTGTGAACTTAGATCCTTAAATTGTGACTCTGGTTTCGATCATGATCATGGCTGCAGTGCACTATGCCGCAAGGAATTCAGGATGTCTCCCAAACTCTTCTTGCCCCTGATTGGTATGGGAAGTCAGGATTTCACTCAAACTTGTCCACACACGTCTGGTGGTATGGGAAGTCGTGATTTCTCCCAAACTCGTCCATACATGTCTGGTTGTAAGGGAAGTCAAGATGTGTCTCAACTCGTCCATACACGTCTTTTTGTAGTCACAACCGTCTCACTTCATTCAAAAATAATTTCTTTCCTTCTTGATTCATGGACTTAGCATGCGTATGTAGATGTAATGTGCTTGAAAGTATTTACTCAATGATCATGCAAGAGACTCTAATGTGGATGACCGGGATAGTGATTTAGGAGACAAAACAAAGGGTAGGATTCTAGACCATAAAATTGTGCTTAGGACAATCCGAGCGGTTCGCCCATAAGACTTATAACTCACTCAATTCCTATTCAAAAAGAGTTCCGCTTGAAATCACGACTCCCACACATTAGAACTAAACAAAGAAGTCATCCTCGGGGTATTATTCCTATCCAATCATTTATAAAAATTTCATTTCGGACAGCACCCTCACTAAATTTCGAAATTCTGCACCTATTTCTTCAAATGCTTAGAACTCGATCAAAACTTAACCGAATTAATTTCCGCTTTCGCCGACATATTCCTAACATTCTAGAACAAATTCCAGACCCAAGACCTTAACATAATTCTACTTTTAACCCTGTATTAATCATAGGTTTCCGGACAGCCCCAACAGTTCCAAAATTCTGCTCATGTCACCTTCCTTATACTCAACCCAAAACTTATCTATTTGTCTCTCAACTCCAAGCCACTATCCTAGTACCAAAACCAACATTTAACCTCATTTCAAGAACCTAAAACTCACCTCAAATCTATCTAAACTCAGCTCAAAGGCAGCCCCCCAGCCACCATCAAAACCGAGCCCTCTTCTCCTCAAATTCGGATTTCCCTCAACTCCAACCTACAATCCAACTTCAAGTCATCCTAAACACTACCATGTAAACTACATTTCACCCATGGTAGCCCCTATTCCACCATCCAAATCAACACAAACAATCACACAAATTTTTGAACCAAACAATGCAATATATATATATTTCTGGAATTTTCAAAAAACTAAGGCATCAATGCAACACCAATCAAAAGCATAATCCATTTCATTCCTTAACCAAAGAATTGTAATATCTTTAATCCTCAAGCACGTATGTATCAAAAATATGCACAGAAAAATATTCAAACAGGGCACAGCTCATTTTCGAAAATTGTGAAATGCAACAAAATCCAAACACACAACATAATAATCTACATTGGTGAGAAAGGAACCACATTCTTGCCTTAGCTACAAAAATCGAAGAACACAAAATCTCAATGAACTATGGCCGATTCCATTTCCTTCAAAAACAGGGCACGAACTTTCTGAAAAAGAATGAAATGCAGTTACACAATCTACATGTAAGGCCCGGGATTAATTAATCCAAAAATAATTAAATTTTAATCCGAGTATATTTAATTTGGGAATATTTAGAGTTTTGATTTAAATTCTAATATTCTTAAATTATTTAGGATTGAAATTGAATTAAAAAGATTTGTCGAGGACCGATTTGCAAATAAGCAAGACTTGAGGGGCCAAAGGGCAAATATGCAAAATTGACTTGGACACTTGTCTTGAATATGAGTTTAAACGTGTATCATGTATGTTTCAACAAAATATCATCTTTCTCAGCCCAAGAAATCGAGATGCTTCATCCTCTTCTTTGGAATTGATTTTCAAATTGTGATAACTTTTGATCCGTTCATCCGAATTCAATTCCAAAAAGTGTTCCGGAATCCTTGCGAGAAGGGCTATAATTTGATGTAAGTTTTGATGAGATTTATGATGTTTCAAAATTATGTTATGCGGTAGAAGTAATACTTGATCATAGTGTGGTGTTTTTAAGCTTCTATAGCTTGATATATCACAATTGAATCGAAGAACGGACAACGATTGAGTTTGCTATGCAATTCCAGCTTTTATTCGAGATTATATGCTTCTGATATGTTGAATTATTGCTGGTATACATGCTGATATGTATGTGTTTAGTGAAGAGGATTGATATATAGTTGACGATATCGAAGTAGAACCGAAGAACCGTTGTCATTTGCAATTGCTATAGATTTTCAGCAGCTTGTTCGGAAGTTTTACCATCTGAATATGTTGGTATATGATATATTCTGCTGGTTTGAGGTCTATATGAAATTTATAGGATGGATATAATAGATAGAAATGAGTTACGATTGCCGAATTTCTATCGTAATGTCGTCGAGTCAAGAATTGAGTTGATTTGTGATATCTTTGATTGAGCTGAACATGGGTTGAGTTCTTGCTGATGTTCTTGAATATATATGATGTATTTTCAGATTGAAAACAGGGGACAACGAGCTTGGAAAGTTCAGCATTGAACCGAGAAAGAATTGAACAAAGTTTGTGCACTTTATGACTTGAAGAGTGATTGATGGTTGAACAGATTTTGACAAGGGACTTGTTGTGTTTCTTGATCAGGTTTGAAGAGCTTTGAACCAAGATTGAAAGGTATAAGACAACCTTTAAAGAAAGGGCTTGCACACTCAATATGAATCTATTGAGTATTCCTTTCTAAAACCACATACTTTGTGCTTCTATTGTTAATAGATGCTTATATGATTACTTACTTGATCTAGTTCGTATTGTTGGTCTTGAATTGATACGTTTGAGTTTGTTGCATTCATATTGGGCCAACTTTCTTTCGAGTTTTGAGGGCTGAGTTGCTCAGATAAAATGATAGGACGTTTGGGCGTATATTGAGAAATTTAGGTGATTGAGTTGTCCCTAATGTTTAACTGTTGGGTGATTGAGTCATCCCTAACGTTTGACGATCAATATTGAAACATCTACTACTAATAAATGCGGAAAAACTTTTTTTTTTTTAAATAATACTATACATATACGCCCATACATATATGTATATAAAAATAACATATTTTTCTTAAGTAACCTAAAAAAAATATTAGATAAATAAATCCTTAAAAATGTTTCATGCATCAATTTAAAATAATAAACAATACTGCTGAAAAATCTCATACGCGGAAACAATAGTAAAATAAATCATGTTTCAAAACTCAATGCAATAATCTAAATAACTGCGACGGTCACGGGGTCCACTGCCATGCTCGCTCATACGTCCTCGCCACCGGTAGGAGCTACATAGACATCATCATACTCACCTGCACCATATAAGCGTAGTGAGCCTAGAGGCTCAACATGTCTAATCCTTGATAACGAGGTTTAAAATAATGCATCACATAATCATACTAATACATATAACTTACGTCGACATGCATGCATGATCTTAAAATAAATGCATCATAAAAATTATTCATCATCAGTCGTACATACATCATAACTAATCATACATAACATAATTGAGCATGTCATAATCATAAAAACTGAGTATGGTCATATCCATGAATGTGACTAATAACTGTGCCGACTGATCAGTCTAAGAACCATCGTACGTGGCGGTGGATAAATCCACCTCTATGCTGGTAGTAAACTACCTCTGTGCCAGTGGTAAAACCACTTCTATGCCGGTAGTAGAACTACCTCTGTGTCAGTGGTAAAACCACTTCTATGCTGTCACATCACTTCAATTTCCATAAAAATATTTTTGGTGCTCAATTCTTAATCATAAACACATCATAAAATATTTCATGTATGCATGCACTTAAAATATGTCCGTAATATATATTTAATTAATTTTAATAATAAATATACTTATACTTAAAATAAACTTCATGCATAAAAAAAAGAATTAAATATATATTCCGGACTTAGTTAATTTTCATGGGTTGGTCCAGACTGCTGATCACTCACTCTAAGCCCATTAAACTTAAATAAAATCCAATAATCATATTTTAGCCCAAATAACTTAATTAAACTTAACTTGACCTAAATAAAATATTTAAGCCCAATTACTTAACTTAAGCCCAATAAAACTCTAGACTGGCCCAAAATTCACTGACTGGCCCAAAAATTTTCATGGACTCCCAAGCCCATAAAAATTATTGTGCTAACTTAAATAAATTATTTAAGGCCCAAATAAAATTATTTGGAGGTCCAAATAATTTTATTTCTAATTAATTGGCCCAAAAACCAATTAAAACATTAAACATTTAAAAATTAAAATACTCAAGCCCGGCCCACCTAACCCGGACCCGGACCGACTTAACCCGACCCATGACTACCTGACCTGACCCAGCACTCAACCCTGACCCATAACCCGACCCAGCAACCCCCCAAACCCCAAACCCGATCACCCCTCTCCTTCTCTACTCGGCTGGGCGAGCAGCAGCCATTCCATGGCTGCTCCCGCCCTGTTCCGGCCGCCCCTGGCCGGAGCACCACCGCCCATGGATAGCCCACATCCAGGGGGTTCTAACACAACAAGAATCAGACCAAACCATGGCCCGAGGAGTGAGAACAAAGCTCTGCACCAGACGCCTTCCTCCTCCTCGCACGCAGACTGAGCAGTCGCCAAACTTTCGTTCGTGCGGCTTCCTCCGACAACCAAAGACCATGAAACCACTTCTCAATTTTAGCCAACATCTAAATCTTTTAAACCCAACAAACCACGCACAAATCCATGGCCTGAGGAAGGAGAACGACCCCTCTCTTCCCAAAGCCCTAACCTGCGCGTCTGTGTGCATCAAAAGTGAATTGTTTTGTTTTCAGCCTATGACACCTTAAAACTCTGAAAAAACTCAACCCTAAGGCACCCTGGGACCCCTCTGACTCGAGCCCTCAGCCCTGGACCGTACCATGCTTGGCAAAAATGTGAATCATGACCCAAACAAGCAAGAACATGCATCAATACAAAGCATACATGCATAAACTCTAAATTTCCATGAAAAGTCTGATATAAAACACGTCATGCATGATTAATAGCTTATATGGTGTCCAAATAAAAGTTTTAGACATGCCTTTTAAATTAAATACGAGGACTATTGCGTATTCGGGGCTCCGGGACGACGAACGAATGAAAAACCACCAAAATTCCTTGAAGAATCGGCTATGGAGGTTGAAGAAATTCTGAAAATCTGATGGTGAGGGTAGAAGAGGGTTGAAGGCGGCTAAGGGAGACAACGTAGGGTAGGGAGTGTTTTATTTTGGGTAGATATAGGTCAATAATTGGTATAAATTTATTAGGTAGATAATATAATCATAAAATATAACATTTTAAACTCCTAAAATACTTACCAATCTGATAATAAATTAAAATCCCGAAATACTAATTTATAGTATTTTTAAAAATTAATAAAAGTCATTAAAATGACTTATTTTGGCTAAAAATCAACTCTTAAATAAATATATAAATAAATACTAAAATTTTCTTGACAAAATACATTAAAATAATATTTTAAGCCTCATAAAACTCATAAAATATTTTTGGCTAAAAAATATTGGTATCTCGTCCGTCCACGGTCCCGTCTACGCGATCAACTCAATAAAATTCTTAAAAATCTAAAAATACAATAACTGCGGGTTAAATGATAAAATAAATTTAAATCATGCATATAATTCACATAATAACACATAAATGTCATTTAACCCAAATATAAATTTTTAAATAATTATTTTTCCTAATTATGCATGCGAATTTACGTATTAAAATTTCCGGGTGTTACAATCCTCCCCCCCTTAAATTGAATTTCGTCCTCGAAATTCGACTGATCAAACTCTAATAATGAAGTCCCTCAAAATTCTAGTTTACTAACTCCACGATTAGTTATCTAGTTTTCAAGTTTCAATATCCCAAAGTCACGTAAATCGCAATGCATAACTAAGTATTTTAAAACTTTGATAACATAAAGTCTTAAATCATAACATATGCTCCTGATAAATCATAATAAAACATTTAAAACTTACAGACCGGTAGTGAGATTTCTGAGCTTCACGTGGCAGATGGACACCCTTCAAGGACCGTGCTCTGATACCAATTGAAACATCTACTACTAATAAATGCGGAAAAACTTTTTTTTTTTTAAATAATACTATACATATACGCCCATACATATATGTATATAAAAATAACATATTTTTCTTAAGTAACCTAAAAAAAATATTAGATAAATAAATCCTTAAAAATGTTTCATGCATCAATTTAAAATAATAAACAATACTGCTGAAAAATCTCATACGCGGAAACAATAGTAAAATAAATCATGTTTCAAAACTCAATGCAATAATCTAAATAACTGCGACGGTCACGGGGTCCACTGCCATGCTCGCTCATACGTCTTCGCCACCGGTAGGAGCTACATAGACATCATCATACTCACCTGCACCATATAAGCGTAGTGAGCCTAAAGGCTCAACATGTCTAATCCTTGATAACGAGGTTTAAAATAATGCATCACATAATCATACTAATACATATAACTTACGTGGACATGCATGCATGATCTTAAAATAAATGCATCATAAAAATTATTCATCATCAGTCGTACATACATCATAACTAATCATACATAACATAATTGAGCATGTCATAATCATAAAAACTGAGTATGGTCATATCCATGAATGTGACTAATAACTGTGCCGACTGATCAGTCTAAGAACCATTGTACGTGGCGGTGGATAAATCCACCTCTATGCTGGTAGTAAACTACCTCTGTGCCAGTGGTAAAACCACTTCTATGCCGGTAGTAGAACTACCTCTGTGTCAGTGGTAAAACCACTTCTATGCTGTCATATCACTTCAATTTCCATAAAAATATTTTTGGTGTTCAATTCTTAATCATAAACACATCATAAAATATTTCATATATGCATGCACTTAAAATATGTCCGTAATATATATTTAATTAATTTTAATAATAAATATACTTATACTTAAAATAAACTTCATGCATAAAAAAAAGAATTAAATATATATTCCGGACTTAGTTAATTTTCATGGGTTGGTCCAGACTGCTGATCACTCACTCTAAGCCCATTAAACTTAAATAAAATCCAATAATCATATTTTAGCCCAAATAACTTAATTAAACTTAACTTGACCTAAATAAAATATTTAAGCCCAATTACTTAACTTAAGCCCAATAAAACTCTAGACTGGCCCAAAATTCACTGACTGGCCCAAAAATTCTCATGGACTCCCAAGCCCATAAAAATTATTGTGCTAACTTAAATAAATTATTTAAGGCCCAAAAAAAATTATTTGGAGGTCCAAATAATTTTATTTCTAATTAATTGGCCCAAAAACCAATTAAAACATTAAACATTTAAAAATTAAAATACTCAAGCCCGGCCCACCTAACCCGGACCCGGACTGACTTAACCCGACCCATGACTACCTGACCCGACCCAGCACTCAACCCTGACCCATAACCCGACCCAGCAACCCCCCAAACCACAAACCCGATCACCCCTCTCCTTCTCTTCTCGGCTGGGCGAGCAGCAGCCATTCCATGGCTGCTCCCGCCCTGGCCGGAGCACCACCGCCCATGGATAGCCCACATCCAGGGGGTTCTAACACAACAAGAATCAGACCAAACCATGGCCCGAGGAGTGAGAACGAAGCTCTGCACCAGACGCCTTCCTCCTCCTCGCGCGCAGACTGAGCAGTCGCCAAACTTTCGTTCGTGCGGCTTCCTCCGACAACAAACAACCGTGAAACCACTTCTCAATTTTAGCCAACATCTAAATCTTTTAAACCCAACAAACCACGCACAAATCCATAGCCTGAGGAAGGAGAACGACCCCTCTCTTCCCAAAGCCCTAACCTGCGCGTCTGTGTGCATCAGAAGTGAATAGCTTCATTTCCAGCCTATGACACCTTAAAACTCTGAAAATACTCGACCCTAAGGCACCCTGGGACCCCTTTGACTCGAGCCCTCAGCCCTGGACCGTACCATGCTTGGCAAAAACGTGAATCATGACCCAAACAAGCAAGAACATGCATCAATACAAAGCATACATGCATAAACTCTAAATTTCCATGAAAAGTCTGATATAAAACACGTCATGCATGATTAATAGCTTATATGGTGGCCAAATAAAAGTTTTAGACATGCCTTTTAAATTAAATACGAGGACTATTGCGTATTCGGGGCTCCGGGACGACGAACGAATGAAAAACCACCAAAAATCCTTGAAGAATCGGCTATGGAGGTTGAAGAAATTCTGAAAATCTGATGGTGAGGGTAGGAGAGGGTTGAAGGCGGCTAAGGGAGACAACGTAGGGTAGGGAGTGTTTTATTTTGGGTAGATATAGGTCAATAATTGGTATAAATTTATTAGGTAGATAATATAATCATAAAATATAACATTTTAAACTCCTAAAATTCTTACCAATCTGATAATAAATTAAAATCTCGAAATACTAATTTATAGTATTTTTAAAAATTAATAAAAGTCATTAAAATGACTTATTTTGGCTAAAAATCAACTCTTAAATAAATATATAAATAAATACTAAAATTTTCTTGACAAAATACATTAAAATAATATTTTAAGCCTCATAAAACTCATAAAATATTTTTGGCTAAAAAATATTGGTATCTCGTCCGTCCACGGTCCCGTCTACGCGATCAACTCAATAAAATTCTTAAAAATCTAAAAATACAATAACTGCGGGTTAAATGATAAAATAAATTTAAATCATGCATATAATTCACATAATAACAAATAAATGTCATTTAACCCAAATATAAATTTTTAAATAATTATTTTTCCTAATTATGCATGCGAATTTACGTACTAAAATTTTCGGGTGTTACAAATATAGTGGACCAAAGTCCGGGAATAAACACTCAACGTCACCTTGAATGGAGAGTAGGTGGATGAGTTGACGTGTTTCTCTCCCAGGGATCCCAAAAGAAGAACCGATACCGATATGATAGCCGATTTTAAATCATGCATTGCTTTCAATTTAAATTGATGAGTTTCTATTATTTGTTAAGTTGAAATATTGCATGATTGTTTGAAAAGTTGATATTAAATTATTGACTTGATATGAGTTGTAGTTGTTTATAGCATGTCTTGCTTGATTTTATAGTCTGCAACTTGATTTATAGCATGTTGAGTTAATATGCCTTAAGTTGCTTTGAGAAGTATTTGCTGAATGAATGTTAATATGCTTCAAGTTGAATTACTAGAGTTTATGCATGTTTATGTTGTTTTATACTGGGATTAAATTCTCACCGGAGTCTCTCCGGCTATTGTCTTGTTTGTATGTGTGCATGACAATAGGTGGGACTGGAACAAGTCCGAGAAGACCGTGAAGAAATGAGATCGAGCGAGAGTAGAGTGGTGATCCGGGTTTAGATCTAGAGTTGCTGTCAAGTGTTGTATCAACTTGAGATGTAGTTGCTTATATGCTATGACCTTAGCTTGTGTTGTACTAAACTCTAGTTTATGAATTTCTAGTTAACATCTTCATATAGATGTTATGTTGTTGATAATGCTAGATGGGTATGAAATGAAACATATTGAAACTCATGTTGTGATCTTAGTATTGCCTTGATTCTTCTTAGGCTTGATATAGCATATTTGAAAGGACTTCAAGGCTTAGAAAAAGAGTTGCTAAATCAAAGCCAGTTTCTGCCCAGGGCAGCGCCCGAGCTGCTGAAAAGAGCAGCCCGAGCGCAGCCCTGAGCTGCGCGTACTGTTTTGAGAAAAATAGGGCGCGCTCGAGCGGTGCTTTTTAGCCGCTCGAGCGCGGCCCAATTTTATATAAAAAAAAAAAATAAGGCTTTGGTTGTTTGATTAATTGCTTGGTTTTAATTCATGATCTTGGATTATTATTTTGATTTTAGAGATTAAAGCCCGGGTTGTCACACTATACCCGACACAATACTCTGAAATGGTAAGAAAAGAACTCATATTCTTGCCTAAGCTAGAAATCAAAGAAGCAAGAGCTCGGGTGAGCAATGGCCGATCGTAGGAGCAGGAAAAATGGAGTTGAAATCGAGCTGGAAAATGGTGGAGCTCGAGCAGCTTGCCTGGTGGAAAGTTTCGCCGAGAAGAACCCCTAATCCGGCGGCCGAAGGTTGAAGGAGAAGAGAAAGAAGTGCCGATCGATTTCTTGGAGAAGAAGGGGAAAATGGAATGTGTTCTATCGGCATTTGCTTGGAGAGGGAATAAGAAATGAAATGGGCCGAGGTTGGGTTATGGAAATTCCTTAATGGGCCGTGTAAAATGGTTAGGGTAGAATAGAAATTGGGCCGAGCGACATGAATTTTAAATGTGCAAGAAATGTGATGTATAATATATAATAGGTAATATTTTAAATGGTGTGAGTAAAAGTGTTAGGTCCAAATTCCCGCAAATACTCAAATTTTAAAATCCAAGAATTAATCACTTTAAATATTCTTATGTCATGGCAACGAGTAAAATATTTAAATATCAAGCAGAGCGATTTAAAATAATTTAAACAAACTAGACTAACGTTTAAAAGCAATTTAAATAAATACACAACTGAAAATAAAAATCTTTAAAATAATTTGGACAATTAAAAAGGATTTAAATAAATAATCTAGGCATTTAAAATAACTAACCGCTAAACTTAGGTTATTTAAAATAAATAAGTTGGACACTCAAAAATATTTATTCGCTCTCTTATCTTCCTTTTTAAGAACAAGGTCCCTGTCAACTATTTGCCTCTGTTGCAACCATTCCTCATCAGCTCAAACTTGAATACCAGATTGAGTAGAAAGTTTGGAAATAATATTCTGGAAGAAGAGGCCCACTTGAGGGAGTTTAGATCGATCGCCTGATGTTATTGCGAATGATTCGGCCCACATTGATCGGCCACTCCAAATCCAAGGCATAAAGAAGAAGAGTGCTCGCCATGTTCACATCACTCGTATGGGAAATTGGCATCAAGCATTTTGAGGTAAAATCAAACCATGTATCCGGCTCCGCAAATAGATAACGCTCCCGAAAATGTTGGTACAAATACGGGTCATGCCAAGAAGCCCCCTCATAGCACAATTGCTCAATAATATCATTATAATCGGGGCCGTTCTTCAAACTTTAATAGAGACTATCATCAACATTTAGATTTTGAAGCAAGACATTAATAGTATTTTCATCGAAAGAAACGATTTTTCCCCGAACGTACGCTTTCCCATCCTCGCGTTCAGGTGCATTGGCTTAGAATTCACGAACCAAAAAAACAATATCGGCTTTTGGTTGTTTACAAAAATTTTCCCAATTCCTATTCCCAATCTCAATAAAAACCCCACTATATCTAAAAGTTAACTCAATGCCCCTTTTGAGAATAGGAGTTCTATGTAATCTCGCGTGATCATACCTCTCTCTTGCCCATTTGTTGACGAATTTTTTGGCTAATCCCAACGAAGAAGAAGATGATGCTGGAACACGCTGAGAAGATGATTCACCAGTGAGACGTGCTCTTTTGGGAGCCATAGGTAAGTGATAATTGAATTCTAACATTATGGATCGGCAAGGCGGTGTGGCAGAAATAGAGGATGGTGGCGTACGGTGATTGCAGGGTGAAAAATTGTGATGGCGCGACGGATGGAGATAGATCAGGGACGGCACGACGATGACAGCTTCAAGGAACGAGCAGTGCTGGAGGGCGGTAGCAAGTGCGGCCGAGGAAGAGAGGTGGACGGCGGTGGTTACAGGGCCTGAGATGGTGGTGGCGCGGTGGTGACAGGGAAGTTTTGTGATAATCGGCAATTTGAGAGTAAGGCGGAGGAATAGCGGATATGGAACCTGCAATTTTTCAAGGTAAATTAATTTGTGAGATGAAGATGAGAAATTTGGGGGCTAGGGTTCAAAATATGAGAAAGAAAATAAGGGAGAGATGGAAATAAAATCTCTGATATATCTCGCTGGTACTTTCTCGCTCGAGCTCCTAATGGGCTCGCTCGAGCGAGGCTTAAATTGTGTCAAAGTCAGAGAATCCCTTGCTCAAGCGCATGATAGTGCCGCTCGAGCGAGACTTAAGTTTAAAAATTTTCAAAAAATGGCTCGCTCGAGTGCATGAGAGTGCCACTCGAGCGAGACTTTTGTTCGTCCAAAACCAAACTCTCCTCCCTCGAGCGCATGAAAGTGCCGCTCGAGAGAGAATTTTATTTTGAAAAAAATTTTAAAATATAAAGAAAAATTAACATAACTAATTTAAAATTCACTAAAACAACCCAACATAATATTTAATAAACTAAATGAAGGAAAAGAACACTGGGTTGCCTCCCAGTCAGCGCTAAATTTATAGTCTATAGCCCGATTGTACTTCCCTTTCAAATTGTCCGGTCCTGCAAGTCGACAGTGGTTTGTGTTTGATCCACATTACCACCTCGATAAATTTTTATCCTCTAGCCATTAAATTTGAATGCTCCTATTGCAGGACTATAAATTTCCACTGTACCATACGGTAGAACTTGCTTGATAGTAAACGGTCCTGACCATCTTGAATGCAGCTTACCTGGCATGAGCTTCAAGAGTGAGTTATATAATAAAACGGTTTGGCCTACCTTGAACTCACGTGAAACGATGCGTTGATCATGCCATCTTTTGGTTTTTTATTTGTAAATCCTGGCATTCTCGTATGCCTGCAACCTTAGCTCCTCAAGTTCATTCAATTGCAGCAACCGCTCCTCACCTGTGGCAGTAACATCAATATTCAGAAATTTAGTAGCCCAAAATTCTTTATGCTCAAATTCATCAGGGAGATAACACGCTTTATCATATAATAACCTAAAAGGAGAAGTTACTATAGGTGTTTTAAAACGATAAGCCCATAACGCATCGTCTAGATTATTGGACCCTTCTTTCTGATTTGATATTACAGTTTTTTCCAATATACGTTTTAACTCCCGTTTAAAATTTCAACTTGGCCACTAGTTTGGGGGTGATAAGGTGTTTCCACCTTGTGAGTGACCCCATATTTATTCAAATGTGTGTCAAATTGATTATTGCAAAAGTGGGTTCCTCCATCACTAATTATTTTTCTAGGTGTACCATATCTAGCAAAAATAAACTTTTTCAAAAATTTGACAACCACCCTAGAGTCATTTGTTCTACATGTGAGTGCTTCAACCCATTTAGACACATAATCAATCGCTACCAAAATGTATTTGTGCCCTTCAAATTCAGGAAATGGTCCCATGAAATCAATGCCTCATACATCAAAAACTTCACATACAAGTATATTATTCAAGGGCATCTCATGTCTACTGGATATATTTCCAATTCTTTGACATACATCACAAGCAATCACATAGGCATAAGCATCCTTAAACAATGAAGGCCAATAAAATCCCGACTGTAGCACTTTAGCAGCGGTAAGTGCTATAGTTAAGAAAATTTTGAAGAATTGGGAGGAATGTTTGTCATTTGTTGAATTTGCTTATAATCATAGTGTGCATTCTACTACAAATTTTTCTCCTTTTAAAATTGTTTATGGTTTTAATCCATTAACCCCTTTGGATTTTTTCTTTGCCTATGAGTGAAAGGGTGAATATGGATGGTAAAAAAAGCTGAATTTGTTCGAAGTTTGCATGAAAAAGTAAGAGAGAACATTGAGAAAGGGAATTTACAGTACACTAAGCAAGCAAACAAGGGAAACAAGAAGGTGGTTTATGAACCCGGGGATTGGGTGTAGTTGCATTTGAGGAAGAAAATATTTCCTGAGAAAAGAAGTTCGAAATTACTAACTAGGGGTGATGGACCGTTCCAAGTACTTGAAAGGATTAATGACAATGCCTACAAGCTGGATCTACCAGGTGATTATAACGTGAGTTCAAGTTTTAATGTTTCTGATCTTTTATTGTTTGATGTAGGTGATGGGTTAGATTTGAGGACAAATCATTTTCAAGAAGGGGAGGATGATGCAAACATGCACTCACAATTTTTTCAAGTTTCCAAAAAGGTTTGGGATCCGTGGAGCTACCACAAGGACCAATAACAAGAGGTCCAAGCAAGCGATTCAAGGAGGCACTTCAAGGGATGTTTACAAAGGTGGCAATGAGTCATAAAGGGTTTGGGATGCATGGGACCAAGTTGGAGAGGACATAAATGTGATTGAAGTTCTAAATGGTGAAGAAGGCAGCAGAGGTGCCAAAGCGTCGATTTCTGGCTGCCCCAGCGCCTCAAAACAGGTGCCCCAGCTCCGAATGAAAAATTTGGACAGAGCATTTCACGCTCCAGCTGAAATTTTTATCCGCTCGAGCGCATTTGAACGTGCCCCAGCTGCAATAAATGGCCGCTCGAGCATGTTTGATGAATTTTGAAGTTTTGGAACAGAAAACTGCGCGCTCCAACGGGCAATTTTCACCGCTTCTGTGCGTCAGCGATTAGGAAACTTCTCTTTTACGCAGATATTTCAATATTTTACCTTTTTGAGAGTTTTAGATTATTAGGTAACTATATTTCGTGATATTTTGTGTTATCCTTTATCTTTTAAAGTTGTAACAAAACTAGAATACACAATTCATTATTCATAATTCAGATTTTATATTTCTATCAAAAAAATTCTCTAGAATTTTTGTTGAAGCTTTTGCTTTGTAAAAAATCAAACTTATCAAAGTTTAACACTTTGTGGCGTTTGTCGATTGTTCTTCATCGTGGATTTTCAAATAAGAGTTCTTGCAAGGTGTGAGGTCTCGATTCTAATCAACTAATCTTAGGATAATGCAAATGATCAACAGAAATTAAACCAAAAGGATTAAAGAAATAAATTTTTTTTAAAGGAGTGCTCGCTCGATCGGTAAGATCTTACCGATCGAGCGGCCAAAATAATCCAAGACTCTGCCCAGAAAATTTAGGACCCCCGCTCGATCGGTAAAATCTTACCGATCGAGCGGACAAAAAATATCCAATTACCGATCGAGCGGACAAAAAATATCCAACTCTCTGCCTAGGTACAGGGGTGCTCGCTCGATCGGTAAGATTCAACCGATCGAGCGAGATGCTTTGTACCAGAAAAATTCTGGTTTTCTTCTCCAAATCAACTCAACTCAAACCATATCACCAAACATAATATCCCATTCAACAAGATACAAAAGGATAAGGTCTAGAGTTATACAAACTTCAAAAATATAACATGCATAAAGTCCATCTAGTTCGGACTTATTCAAAATACAAAAAGGAGTTCGAAAACATGAACGACTCCTAACATCCAAGCCTCACTCTATCCTCTCAACCATCTATCCATGCTGCCTCTGAGTCGGAACTGCCCCACCTGTTGCCAAGTACACATACAAACAAAGACAAAAGCCGGATAATTCGGTGAGAATAATATTCCCAGTAGAAGAGACTAGCATATAATAACACATAATATATCAAAACATGATATATAATTAAATTCCACATAAACTTCAAGTAATTCATTTCACTGCGGAATAAAATGATATGCATGACTTTAAAACTTCTGGATTAACAGACTCAGATAATCAAAAGGAATTCTTCTTTCTTTCTTTCTTTGGTTTGGGATCCCGAGGTTAAAATATCCAACAATCACACCGAACTCCCTTTTGAGGTGGACGAGGTATATTTTAATCCTCTAAACTCCAGAGCATTATAGTGAGTTAATCGACACTTGTATTAAATCGCCTACCAAGGCCACTCAACTATAATCTCCAGATCGTCTAATTCAAAATGAATAATCAATCGGTTCAATATGAATGCATATGAAATCTCATGCACTCAAATATCAATTCAATCATAAGTTCAATAAGCATATAAACATGCAAGTATGTGATTTCTTTTAGGACACTCGATTCAATTCGAAATCGAGTTAATCGTTCTATTCCATTCCAAAGTCGTCTTATACCTTCTCGTCGTTTCACAATCTTCAATCTGTAAAACAACAATTCTCAATTCAATAACTATTCAAGTTCTACGATCGATAAGTAAGAAGTCGATACTATACCGGCTCAATCTTCCAAACTGATCGAAGCTGCAATCTCGCAACTCCAAGGACTTCGAATCAATCTAACAGAAGAATTCGTATGATCAATATCAATAGCAAAACCTCATCAAACTCGGTATAATCAAATCAATTGAAACGATATCCCAAAACTCAAACTGACGGCATAACGACTATATTCTGATAAATAGGAAACGCAGACAGCATAATATCAATCCAAAAAACTCATATCAATCATCATTCAAACATTCAAACTCAAATCCAACACATCTCAAAACCCATAATTTCGAAATATGCTTCCAAAAATCATAACAATTCCGAATGACGTTGTATTTCAATTTCTTCTGAGAATAAACGATAGGAATTATCTCAAGAACATCATACTCGAAAAGAATAAAATTCCAACTACATCCAAAAAATAAAACATATCTGATCGGAGAGAAATTTACGATTGAACGAAGCTCTCGATGTCGTGACTGCAAATATCACTTCAGAAATAAATTCTATCGGACGGATCGATCAGAAAATGAAATCACAAAGCTTAGGAAAAGCTTTGGGCGTACATCTATGGAGGAATCGATTGGGAGGGATGATGGAAGAGAAATGAGAGACTTAGTCAAAGCCTCTAGGTTATAACAAATCCTCATTTTGCGTTTTAGTCCCTGAAAATTCCAAAAATTGCAAAATAGTCTCTGATCAATAAAAAGTCCGATCTCGAATTCTAAAATCACTGATTATCTCAAATAAAGTCAATTAAGATAATTTGGGGCGTTACACAAGGTTTCTTTTAATCACAGTTGTTTATCGTGAGTATTTATTACTAGTTATAAATAAACTAGGGGTGAATTTCACAAAATCAGTTACTTGTTTCAAGGTCGGAAAAACACTTTGATTCTTTTTGTTATTGAATTGAGGGCACGATTTTCTTCAATAATCGTGTTTTCTATTTATGTCATTAAAAATTCATATCAGATATGCTGATCATGATGAGATACATGATGGAAGATATGAACAAATTCCGGGTAAGTAGAATTACTATGGAAAACACACATGAAACTCATTGCTTCATGTTTCCCACAGGAAAAGAGACTCGTGGGGCATCTCGAAATCCATTGATGCACGAGGATCCATTGGGAACCAAGCTGGTGATAACCATCGCTCGTTGAACCACAATTCCCAAAATATTGTTGAGCGATACACTTCACCACCCAAGAGAGAGGAAGAAGTGTTGAGAAGAACTCCTCAAAATCTAAATTATAACAATAATATTCCACTTTTTCCAAAAAAATTTATCACTTACAAAAATTGTTATGCAGGACTTCAGGGAACCATCAACCCAACACATAATTCTATGAAAGCTCGGGGGCACCATATCTCCCTCAGCCTTTGTTATCACACATTTCATGTACAGGTACAAAAGTAAGTACAAGAGGTATCAAGGAACCATGGATCGAAGGCCAAGGAACCAGTTACGTCTTGAAGAAACCAAAATCCTAGGGCCAAGTAATCATTTATGTCCAAGAGGAAACCTGGCCCAGGGGCCGAGGAATATTCCTTATCTTCAATAAAAAGTGGCATCAAACAACCGATCATATGTACGTGAAGGAACCATGGCCCGAGGTCCACAAATCATGACTTACCAGCAAAGAAACAAAAATTGAAGATCAACAAACATGTTTTCTCCAGCATATTGGCCAGTTGGGCCAAAATCTTGTGGGAAAATCAGCTCATGCATGGTATTATATCAAGGCATATTGGCCCGTTGGACCCAAAGTCTGCATAAGGGAATTTTTTTGACCTATAAATTAATTTGGGTCATTAATTTATTATTTAATCCATTAAAATTTTAATGATAGACCTCGGTAAATTAAAGCTTAATGAAGCTACAGGAACTGCAAATAATTGGTTTAACAACTTCCAAGACCCACAATTCAAGTAGTACTGGGATGGTGGAGTTGGAAACTAGGGGAACTGGCTCGACTCTAAAGGAACCAACCAGAGAAAGAAGAGAAGAACAACTCAAAATAGTTGCAAGTAGTGGGATGATGGAGTTGGGTATTCGGGAAACCTTCGGCACTCGAGGAACTAGCAACTAAGCAGAAAGAATGAAATGAAGACCAAGCCAAAGCAGTTACAAGTTAGTAGAGTTGTTAGTGGGGTTGTTAATGCTTCAAGTAGTGGACTAATGGAGTTTAGCTGTTGAAAAACTGACTCGAGAACCAACATATAAAAAAGACATCCATGTAGTAATCAGAAATCCAACAACTCATCATCAACAAAACAAAGAAAATTTTTGTTTCAATCTCCGAATTTCTACTTCGTATTTTTAGTTCAATCATATTAGTTATATTTTTCCAAAATTTTATCAGTTCCTCTGACTTTCAGATTTTATATTTCGACTTTTTCTTTATTTTAAAAATGTTTTTTCAATTATTGGTTATATAATCATGTATTCCTATCATTTGAAGAATTTATTTCTCGTGTTCTTCAATTACATTGAATAAATTTTGGTTAGTTTCATCCAATTCCGTGGACGTTATAACAGACGGACGAATCCGGACTCACAATGTCCGATTAGAATTTAGCTTTGTGCACTCTTTTATCATAATTTGGCACGATTTGTGTCTGGCATGCTCGAACGCAAAAATAAGATCCAAACACCATTGAAACAAAAATTTCTTGTTGAATTTAATTCTTCTGTACAGGGTGGACATGCAGGATTTCACCGAACTTTTCATCATTTGGCTTCCAATGTTTATTGAAAGAATACGATAAAAGATATACACTCTTTTATAGCACAATGTTTGGTTTGCCAATAGGTTAAAACCACTAATCTCTCTCCTGCATGTTTTTTTCTGCCGTTGCCTATTCCTGCAAGAATTTGGGAAGACATATCCTTGGATTTTATTGTTGGTCTTCCGTCTTCAGGTGGTTAAACTATCATTCTTGTGGAGGTTGATAGGTTGTCTATGTATGTCCATTTTCTACCATTTATGACTCATTTTACTAGTTTAATGGTTGTTACTTTATTTGTATATGAAATTATCCGTCTTCATGTTGTTCCTCGTTCGAACGTCAGTGATAGGGACCGCACATTCATTATCTCTTTCTCGCCGCGAGAAATATTTCGACTGCAGGGTACTTAATTAGTTATGAGCACGGCTTATCATCCTCAAATGAATGGTCAAACATATGTCGTTAATCATACCCTTGAAATGTATTTACGTTTCTTCACCATGGACCAACCTCGATCATGGACACATTAGCATGGGCAGAATTTTTGTACAATTCTACTTATCATACTTCAGCTGGAATGACACCCTTTGAGGCAGTATATGAAAGACCACCACCGACTATCTCTAGATACATACTCAATTCTACTGCAAATATTGATTTTGATCAGGAACTGCGTCAACGTACGAGATGTGATTTTGCAACTGTTGCGCTCTAATTTGGATAAATCTCAGAATAGGATGAAGGTTATGGCAAACAAGCATGGGACTGATCTTGTGTTTGCCATAGGGGATTTGGTTTGGGTTCAACTGCAACCGTACGAGCAGAACTCTATTCGGGGACAACAACCAAACAAGTTAACACAAAAATTTTAATGTCCTTTTCTAGTCATTGAAAGAATCGGAGTTGTTCCTTATAAATACAACTCCCAACTGATGCTAAAATTTATCGCGTGTTCCTTGTTTCAAGGTTCATGAAGTTTGTGGGTAACTCTAATATTCCACCTTTTCTCTCCACCACTTAGTGATGTTTCACATCCAATCCTTTCACCTCGACAGATTTTAGCAAGGCGAGAGTTCAGGAAGGAAACGGATCTTATCATTCAACTATTGGTGCGTTGGGAAGGACTGCCTATTGAAGATGCCACTTGGAAAGACTTAGATTCTCTTCCAACTGATATTTTCAACCTTGAGGACAAGGTTCCTGTGGAAGACCGGAGTAATGATATGGCCCATCAAGGTGCGCCAGCCCAAACACAATTAAAAAGCCGAAGAGAACATCTCACATGTCAGCAACCGCATGAGAAGAGCACCCAAGAATCTAGAAGATTTCGAGTGTTGTCGCTAACAAATTTTGCAGAAAATATATCTTCGAGAAAGTGGCGTATAGAGAGTAGAGAAGAGTGTTTCCTATTTTTTTTGTTCATTGTTTTTTTTTTTTTTTTCATTTCACGCCTTGTTTATGTGTAATTTCGGGATCGGAAAACCTTGAATTCCATTTTATTTACTGAAAATTTAGCTTTCCTCGTAATTGGCTTTGTAAGTTTATTTTGGTTATCTTGATCGGTGCACATATCAGATTGACCTACGTGATGGTTTGATAGGATTTCTTTGAAAAATCTACTACAATTTAATTTACGAGCTATTTTTAATTTTATTATAAAAATTATATGAAGTATGTGTGTATATATTTTTGTAATCCAATTATAGAGAATGAATCAACCATCTACTATAGCAATATAAAAATTATTTTAAAATTCTTATTGCCACATAATTTTTTTTCCAAGAAAAGATGCCATCGTTTTTTCTCCAATCATCGTCTCTATGTGTAGTATATTTACTAATGTATTGAGTACATGCGTTGGAATTAACGTTTGTTTTCGTAAATTTCAATTTAATTATATTATACTTATGTGTTAGGAACAAGGAATAATGGTAGGATAATGCTGGATGCGGAATGTTTTTGATGAACAAAGTGACAACGATTTAAGTTTCGGAATCAAAATCGTACGCAATATATATAGTGTTTTGGTTAAAGTTTCTAGGAGACAGTTTTTTTTTTGGATTCGCGGTTTTAAGATAGTTATCGTCATATCGAATTAGTACTAGTACTAATAATTTAAATTTTAAGTAATATTGTTCTTCGACTAGACGACGAAACTTTTTCTTTAAATACATAATACATGATAACATCATTCTTTCATCTATTTCAAATCACTTCCCTAGAAGGCAAAACAAAAATTAAAACCCACCAAATTAAGCAAATAACATAGAAAAAAGCACACCCTGATTTATAACATTACACACTCAAATCCAGTTTTGTAGCTTAACTCAACTGGATTTTTTTTTTCTCTTTTTCCATTTTTTTTTAACGTCAAGGTTAGGGTTTCGGAGGTCAAACATTTCCAGTTGACTGGGGAAGCAGAAGTGGCTCGGTGATCTGCGGCATGGATCTGTCGGCGTCATGGTCCGCGGAGTACTGGATTATCCCCGCCTTCTCCGCCGCAGCATATTTCCTTTCTTTGGATTTGCCCCATAGCACGAAGTACAATCCAGTGATGATCAACACTGCGCCAATTATCCTGCTTAGTGCATTTCAATTATAAATTTTGTCAATTGTTCACCCAAAACAAATAATAAATAAATACACTACAAATTTTTAAATCGGATGAAATCTTATTAAAATGACCAAAGATAACTAACAAAGGAAAAGTTGCGGGAAAATACCGTTTCACTTATAAGCTGATGAGATGATAATATATTATATGCTTATGAATTAATTAAGTTTATTAAGTGGGAGTTGTGTCGATGACTCTAGTCCTTTTGTTAAAATAGGAGTCACCCCGATGACGGTTTCATATAGGAAATGTAATCAAATCGACTCGAGCCGAACTCTTAAAAGTTTGGGAGCCGAGCTCGAGCTTTGTTTAACGAGTGAACATGTTCACAAGCTAACGAGGCGAATATCGTAAAGCTTGAGCTTGTTTCGTTTATCTTAACGTGCCTAATTATCAAAAGAGTTGGTTCATTTACATCCCTAGTAACATCGTTTATTTTATCAAAAAAAAATATCATTTTTTAAATTTAAATTTGACCAAGATCATTGAGTCGAAATCACATCTTATATATGATTTACGTAATGTAGCTTACCCGCCTAAATAGAACTCTTCTCCGAGCAAGACGGAGGTCATAATAGCGACAACAAGTGTCTGAACGGGCTGATACACGGCCACGAACACTGGCCCGCCGCGATCTATGCACCATATCTGTACAGCGAATGCGATCCCTGAGGCCACCACTCCCTACAACATATATATCATTCCCCCACTACTCATGTCAACTCTATTAAACAAAAACATTTAATTTTGCAATTCACAAAAAATAATATTTTCATATAATATTGTTTTAAATTTATGATTTTTGCATCTAGATCTCTAGGATCGACCCTCTTTACCAAAAGATACAATTAATCGTTTGACAATCTACAATTATATATATATGTACTTCCCTCATATAACTTGAAATGTGATACTAACTCTGAAACCAATTGTAGTGTGAATTGTTATTATACTACAAATTATAACTGATCATGATATGATAGCGAGATGCTTACAAGTTTGAATCACTATCCCAATGAAAGCGGTACAGTGAAGCACAAATCATTAAATTATTTCAAGAGTTCAAAACTTCTTTGTTTTTTCCCCCACAAAATTGACATTTATTTCAAGATTTAAAAGAGTTGAATTATAAAGAATGGGAAAGGGCAGGAAACATTGATTCATCAATTGTCACATCACATGCATGAATTCAACCACCCAACCATGTGTTAAAGCCCCACCACTGTTTTGTATGGTTTGGACAAACATATATTACAATTAATACAGATATATATTACAAAAATTTCATTTTCTATGCTCATCAGTCTTTTAATCTACTTGATGCTTACTAACTCCAAATAATGTTATCATGCTTACTTAATTTGTGTCTCACACACAGAGTATGGACACGTGTTTCTAGTCACTCATGAGTGTTGCGAGATGTTGGTGTGATATTTTATAAAACACGATAGTTTTGTTATGGAGAACATGGGTGATGAAAGAGTATCGATCAATCCCACAAATTAAAGAAAATGATCAGATTATTTTTGAGAATAATGTATGCACAGATTTTAAATTAACATGGAGCTAGCGAATGTCAAACTCGGCTCCACCTAGCTCATAATATGATTTCCAGGGAAATTCGATTGTACCATTGGGGCAATATCTTGAGGATTCATCTCATGTCCCTTCTAATTTCAAAGTGGGTGATCTGAACTCACATGTTGTAGCAATACATTCACACATCATGACATGGAATCTGAACTGTCCGACTATCCGTAGGGTATAATCGAGAACTATTTCAAAATTAGCGGAACTTGATTAAATATATATTTATGTGCACCTATTGGATACACAATTCTGAATTAATCAAGCTATATATATATATATATATATATATATATGATCTAAAATTTTTTTTTTTTTTTTTTTTTTTCGTTTTAAAAAAGAAAAGAAAAGAAAAGGGATATGGATGATCTTACAGCATAGAAAACACTGAAGAGCTCGGCGCCGGAATGCACAAGCCAAGCCTGCGGATCCCTCTCGACGAAGGCGGCGATCACCAGAAACTGGATGACGCCGAAGAAGCACTGGTACGAAGTGAACGACAGCCGCGCCGGATACTTCTTGAGCACCGGCGCCTGCAGCACCAGCCACCCCGACCAGGACAGGCAGTGCCCGATCAGGAACACGCAACCAAGAGTCCAGTTCTTGCCCTTTGCGTCGCCCAGCACCATCGTTGGCGTTGCTTGCGACGGAGGAGTGGGGCTGTAGATGGTGGGGCCTTTGTACAGCGTGATCACTGACGCCCCCGCCACGCAGAAAAGCGTCCCCGCCACCTTCGAGATCCCATCTTTACGCTCTAATCTAACCTTTTCTATTCTGTCAAAATGTA
This sequence comes from Henckelia pumila, assembly GCF_033568475.1. Classification (NCBI taxonomy): domain Eukaryota; kingdom Viridiplantae; phylum Streptophyta; class Magnoliopsida; order Lamiales; family Gesneriaceae; genus Henckelia; species Henckelia pumila. Next base: position 197,747,819 of record NC_133121.1, read on the forward strand.
TAAAACATCATATTCCATCACATAATAATCTCACCTTCCACGAAATATTGTCAGTCTCCAATATTTACACATAAACATATAGTGCCAGGCCAGCTAGCTTGCCTGAGAATGGCAGCCATGAGAAAGGTAATGGCCGGGACTGAGTTTTGTATGGCAGAAGCAAAAGTCGGGGATGTGTTGTCCAATCCCAGTAAGTAGAATCCTTGGTTCGCCGTGATTCTGTTGAATCAATATGTATTTTCGAAAATTACGTACAAAAAATCCAATATTTTACATAATATACAAACAATATCATACCCTACAATGGCTAGAAGGAAGAACTGGATGATGAAGTTCCAAGTAAGGCGTGGCCTCTCTTTCCTGATCATACAGTCGATCAAACTTAATTCATATATTTTTCGAAAAAACGAATTGCATTGTGTATATAATCAATATTGATTTGAAATATATGGACATACTTTTCGAGAAAATAGGCGAAGGGCAACAGCAGAAACAAGGCAAGAATGTTCCTGTAAACAGGGAAAACAATCTTGCTGATGCCCATGTTGAGTGCAGCTCGAGAAACCACGTGGAAGCCGGCGTATCCGAATTGCAAGGCCAACATAGCCAAATGCAGCTGAAATTTCTCCGGCACGGAACACATTCTGATCTTCGCCACGGCCGAGCCACCGCCGGTTTTCGCCATTAATGCAGAGATAGCTAGTAGTGTTGTATTGAACAAGTGTGGTTAAGTGGTGAGCCCAGGCGGTGCATATATAGTGTATAGTACGTAGAGAAGGGAGTAGACGGTAGACCTGGCCAAGGGCCGGGTTGGAACCGGAACCGGCCCGTAATCAACGCGTGGGCCCGGACCTGGCATGAGGACTCAGGACCTGATCCAAAAAGGGCCCAAAAAAATTAATAAACTATTATTAGTGTATGTGTGCTATAAAAATTTTTTAAATGTCATGATTTTGCCAAAAAAATATATAGTATTATAGTATCTTTGTGCTCTTTCATCAATCATCTTTTTCTTTGAATCTAAAGTTCCAATCACATCGCATGATAATTAATTGAGAATGACTTTCGGGTTTCAAAACTTTCACCACTTTCTTTTATTATTGATTTTTGAATTTCATAAACTTACATGTTACTTTTATTTTTATTTTCTATTTTTTCTGATTTTTTAGGAATGTTTGTGATATTTTTTTTTATTTGTGGGCATGATTAGGTATAGTGTAAGAAATTTATTCAATTGGTGCATTCATTATTTTGAGTTTCGTGTTTTGTCAAATAATTGATGTTTTTGCTCATAAAATAACAAAGTATTATTTAAATAATTATTTATAATATTTTAGTTTATTATTTAATGACATTATAAAGTTTTTTAGCTGTATATATTTTTCTTATAACTAAGTCTATAGTATTTTGCATATTTAGTTTTCAAAAACTCTCTAAAATAATTTTTAAAAAGTTGAAAAAATTATTTTAAAGTTCAACTCAGGCCCTAAAAATCATAGGTACGGCACTGGTCAACGGGCGGTTAACCGGGTCAATGGGTCCAACTCGGAACCGGGACCGGACCGGCCACTAGTTGGTCTGGTCCCGGTTTTCCCTTTGAAAAACCGTCGACCCGGCGGGCCCGACCCGACGGGTTGGCCGGTTCAACCCAGATGGTCCGGCCCTTTGGGTTCGTCGGGTTGACCCAGCGGGTTTACCATTTTAAAATAATATTTATATATTTTTAAATAACTTCAATTTAAATAATATAATATATATTTGATATCCACATAGGTGAGATTTGAACCAAAAACCAAATGATTTTGGAACCTCATTTTTGCCATTAGGACAAATGTTAACTTTTTATTTGAGTGTAATTAAATGTAATAATTTATACAAGTTGTTTAAAGTTGAAATGTAATATATTTTTTTATTGAGATAAATAGAGTTTTTAATTGAAATAGATAGATATTTTAATATCAGATGTTGAAATATAATATATATTTTTATTGAATAAATGTAATAAATTTTTTATTGATATATATATAATTTTTAATATAAGATGTGAAAAGTTGAAATGTAATATATTTTTTATTTAATAAATATAATGTAGCACCTAAAATCCAATCTACTAAATCGCATGCATTTAATTTAATAAATATTAGGATTTTTATTTTTAAGTTTATTTGATTTAAATTATTTATTTGAATTATGTGTTAATAAAATATTACTTATTTATTCAAATTATTTCATTGTGCAATTTAATTGTTTTAAAGATTTTAAAGGTTTAAGGTTTTTGTATATTTAAATGATTTTTTATTTTAATTGTTTAGTTTATTCGTTCAAATTATTTTAACTGTTTAGCTTATTTTTTTAAATGATTTTTAGTTGTCCAACTTATTTATTTATTTTAAATAGCCTGGTTTAGCGGTTAGTTATTTTAAATTATTTTAAATGTCTAGTTTATTTAATTTAAATGCTTTTAATTGTCCAAATCATTTTAAAGGTTTTTATTTCTGCTTGTGTATTTATTTAAATTGTTTTTTAAACTTTAGTCTAGTTTGTTTAAATTATTTATAATCGCTCTGCTTGTTTTTTAAATATTTAACTTGTTGTCGTGACATCAGAATATTTAAAGTGTTTAATTCTTGGATTTTCAAATATGGCATAACTCTATTAAAATACTATGTATTATATTTTATTTAGTATTTTTCCTACCCGCTTAAACTTATGTGCTGACCCGGCCCGAAGGTAATTCCCCAACCCAGTTCACGGCCCATTAAAAGTTTCACTACCCAAGTTCTCGGCCCTGTAAGATTTCCCCCTTCTCCATTTTCATCAGACGTAATCCCTCTCATTTCTTTCTCCCCATTTCTCACGCTCAAGGGATCGGCTTCCATCTCCTCCAACCATTTCTCGCCGCCGTAGCCGCCGTTTCTTATTCTCCGGTGTAGCTTCACCTTAGCGAGCAGAGCAAGCTGTTTTTTCTTCGTTCGAGCCCTGTTCCAGCTCGATTCCAGCAGCTCGAGTCCCATTTCCGAGATTTCCAAACCGAGGCAAGAATTTTGGGTTTCCTTGGCCACCAAGTGGATTATTACATTGTGTGCTTGTTTTTTTTGTGATTACGAATTTTGCTTGATGTTATGGCTCGTCCGTGTATTTTTGTGCGTTCCTTAGTTGCCGTCGAGTTCCCTGTTTTCCCTTGCTTAATCCATTTGGTTTACTGATCCCTTTTAGTATGTTTCTTTTCCTTGCTTGCATTTCAGATGTCTGGATTTATGGGAGCTTGCCCGATTTCTGATTAGTTGTTGGTTGTTCGAGTTTCTGATCTCTATCGTATATAGTTGTCCGATGTTCTGTCCTTCTTCTCTATAGTTGTTCGAGAACTTTTCATGTTTCTGTGGAGTTGTAAGTTCTTGGGACTGATGTGCATAACTTCCTTGTGTTGGATAGATTTGAGTAAAAGTCATTTTATGTTGCATCCGTCATAATTCTGAGTTCCTGCATCTTGTCGAGTTTGTGTTTGATTTGAGTATGTCTGTTCTTGGATGGTGAAATAGGGGCTGCCATGGATGAGAACGTAGCTCACATGGTAGCACCTAGGTTTTTTGAAATTTCTAGCATAGGTCAAGGCGAATGGGCTGTCGGTTGCGAGCTTGTGTGTTGAAAGGAGTCGAGTTTTGAGCTGGGAATTTTCTTGGATCAGCGCTGTATCGACCAGGGAATTGGCTTAGGACAAGGGCTGATCGAGCTGGGGAATTTTGGTTGGGGGCGAGGGGTCTGTCTCAAGGTTTGTGTGAGTCTAAGGGTCTGGCCTTGTGAGTTTGGCTTGGGAAAGTCATTCCAATGGTTTGAATGGGGTCTTTGGGTGGTCAAGTTGTTAGGTTATAGGCTGGATTCCTAGTGGAGCATGAGTTAAAGGTTTATAAGGGGACCAAGTAGGAAGAGTGCACTGTTTCCGCCAAGAAGCAGGGCTGTCCAGTTTTGGTCATACAATACAGTGTTATACTCGTGTTTTGGCTTAGGTCACGGGTTTTGGAATAGCCTAAGATGCTAGGGAAGCGTTGTTTCAAGTGGTAACCAATTCGGTTAAGTTTTGGTTGAGTTCTAGGCTATTGAATGCTAAGGTATAGAATTTAGGGTGTTAAGTGATGCTGTCCGAAAACTTAATTGTAAGATATTATTGGACAAAATTTGTACCTTGAGGATAACTTTTTAGTGAAGTATAGAGTGCATGTGAACCGTGTTTTCAAGCAGAAGTCATTTTGTCTAAGTGTTGAGTAAGTTATAAGCATTTCAAGTGGATTGCCCGATATACGTTTTAAGTGCCTAAAGTAAAGTCTATGTTCTTAGCTATGGTTTGCCACCTAAATCACCATCCTTGTCAACAATCTTTCATCATTTATTTGTGAACCGAGTAATCGAGTAAATATTTTCAAAGAAAGTCATTTCCATGATTGCATGTTATATCTTTGAGTCGAGTCAAGTAAGAATGAAAGAAAATATTTTTTGAACGAAGTGAAATGATTGTGACTATAGAAATGACGTGTATGTGTGAGGTTGGGAGACGTTCTGACCTACCTTACCAAAGGATTTGTATGTGTGGGGTTGAGAGACGTCTTGGCCTACCTTACCAAATATAGACGTGTATGTGTGGGGTTAAGAGAAATCTTGGCCTCCCTTACCAATCACAAGGCAAGACGAGTTTGGGAGATATCCTGACTTCCTTGCGGCATAGTGCACTGCAGCCATGATCATGATCGAAACCACAGGGTCACAATTCAAGGATCTGAGTTCACAGTTACAGATTTCAGTTACAGTTTCAGTTACAGTTCAGTTCTAATTTGACTCGACTTAGTATATATTCAGTTTCAGTCTTGTATGAGATTAAGTAAATTTTAAGAATGTTCCCAAGTTTAAATGTGTGAGTTCATCGCATGCATTACACCTCATTCACATTTATCATTCAACTTTTCGGAGCAAGTTTCAAGGTAATTAAGTACAAGTATTTTAAGTATTAAGCATGTACTTTTAAACCCTCGTTATTTCACCCCATATTTTTGCTGGGCCCCTAGGCTCACTACATCTACTTGGTGCAGGTATAGGTTATCTTTGTGATTGAGGGGCAAGACTATCGAGTGGTGTGCAATGCGGGCACGACACATCACTCCGACCTATGCCAGTCTTCCAAAAAATTTTATTTTATCATTTTTATGGTCTTTCATATTGTTGATTGGACAATTGTTTATGTAAGAAATGTTAGAATTATTGGTGGACATGTAAATATTGAACTATATGATTTATGGACAGTTGAAATGTCGAATCTCTTTCTCAGGTTTTACGTTCACTTTGTTGGTCTAGTTTATTTAGTGTTGTCAGTTGTTTCTTTTATTTTATATTGTTTGTTGTCTGGGACAGGCGGATTTGAATATAAATAGAGAGGTCATGCCGAAATTTTCAAAAAAATCTGCATTTTATTTAATTTAATTTAAAGTAGAGTTAGGGTCGTTATAGTTGGTATCAAAGCATGGTTCTGGTTTGGGTTGTGCCTACTGCCGGTTGCAGAAAAATCGAGAAATCTCGCCTCAAAGTCTGTAAGTTTTAAAGAAGTTTTATATGTTAGTCATGCTTGAATTGATACTTTAAATGCTTTGATTTCATCATTTTTGAAAATATTTTCAAAACTAGCTGTTTAATTTGTTTAAATGCGTAGTTTAGTGTTTATTTTTGTTTTTAAAAAAAATTCTTTTAGTAGTTTAAAGTGTACTATTTGACTGTTTATTTCTATAAAATGCGATTTCAAGTTAAACGGAGTTGGTGTACCAATATTTCTTCCAGTTTTGGGCAGTACGTGGATGTTGTTTGAGTTATTAGGTGGTGCTAACAATTTTGATGAGATTGTAGAAGTTTGTCAAAAAATATTGAACTTGCGTATTATGATATATTAGTCGTTGTGTCCTTGTTGTAATTTATTCTCTTATGGATGGATATGATAAAACTAAGGGAATAGTTTGCTTAGAAATTGATAGATGCATGTTTTGTCAGTTAAGTTTATGAATCGAAGCCGTGAAAATACTTGGGATATGTACTCTGTTTATATGATTATGGATAATTTGAGTTTCTTTTGCTATTTGGGCAAATATGATTTTGGAATTAGGGAGTTGGTTACTATGAGCCTTTCGATTATGCGAATTATTATTCCGATCGTTATTTCTTTTTTTCTTCTTTTGTGCTCAAATCCGTTGCAACATATTCTTTTCAGTACTCGAAATTTTTTTGCACTTCCTTTGAGCATTGATGGATTCGTATGACATTAATCAGTGTTGAATTCTGCCACTTTGGCATTAGTTGAACTCATTTGTAAAATATTGTTTATATTTTTCATTTCTTGAAATTTTTCTTCGGTTATAGAGCCACATGTTGATGTGAGTAAGCTTCACCTTGTCTTCATTTTTAGTGATCTACTTATGTTGTGGCTGACATCTGATTTTACTTTGAGACCGTTGTTTTTCCCTGATTGTTAACATGCGTGGACTTCTCTCGACTGAAGTCACACCGATTGCTCTTAATTGTGCGCTGCTTGTTTGAGCATGATTTCAGTACTCATGGATGAGTGATCACGAGAATTGCTAAATTGTTGGCTCATATTCATTATTCATGGAGCCTCTATTATTATTCATTCATCCCTAAAATTTAATTATGAGTGAGTTGTTTTCACTTATCTAAATTTTTATTTTCAGCTAGTTTGTCTGCAATGCTTGCATTATTTCATTTCGTATTAAACAACATTACTTGTTTATTTGTTTCCTTTCATGATCCATCATGGTGAATTATTTGGGTGGATCATAGTTTCAAATTATCATCTCTATTCTTGTGAAGAGAATCGACTCGTAACCGCTTAGTAAGTGTTTAGACCGTTGGAATTTAGTATAGGTATTAGATAAAATCATAAGTTATTGTTGTGATCCGAGGAATGACAACTACTAATTATATAATTAGTTCTAGCGAGTAGACTTTCAGGTAGTAGATTAATCAAATGGGTTGTTTCAATTTTAAATAGGATCGTTAAGAGTAAACAAATGACTTTGGTAAGCTGAATAGGTGGTCAGTCGCGAGATAGGAAAATAGAGCTGCCCTTAGAATACTTTTGGGTACTATATACCAGCGTTCTATGATTTTTTGAATGTCAACCGGTAAGGCTTTTGCACCAACTATGGGTACAGAAGGATGAATAGAATATTTAGGAAGATTTTTGAATAAGCTGAAGATTTATTTACCGGTAAAATGCTAAGGTACTTGGGGAACAATGAGAAAGCATTTGCAATCGAATTACAAACTCTGCGAGGTGTCCAATTGTATATTAAGTTCTTTGAAGTATGAATTCAGGTTGTGCCATATAATAGTTTGGGAATTTTTGTATTTTTCAGACTTGCGGTTATGTTGAACTAGAGATTTGAGATAAATAGGGATTTATTAGTAGTTGCGTCTGGGATAGAAAAGTGGATAAATCTGTTGGGAAATTTTAATTAAGAATTGAACTTCCGGTAGAATCAAAGATGCCAGAGATGAACGTATAAATTGGTGAATGGATATTTGGGATCTGTTTAGTCACCTATTTGGGTTCTATATGCTATCGGTTAATACCATAGGACTGAACAACAATGGATTTTAAGATTTTATTTTCTTATCCGGGGTTGGATTAAATTTATTTATAGAATTAGGTCGATCAATTCTAAGTTGAGAAGAATCATTCGTCCCACTTGAAGGTTAGATGAGCTAGAGCCGTTGTTTAAGAAAATTTTAAGCATCCTTAGAAGTGTTGCGAGTTATAGTAAATAAGGGGATTGAGCATAGTCCAAGAGCACTAAGTGTAGCGTTGCTAATAAGTGGTGCAGAGTTGTTAGTGATGCATGATGGGTTCCATGTGTCGTTGTTGTGAAGTATGGGTCAGATTCATATTTTATTTCGAGGTCTAACGAGGTAGAATAGTATAGTCCCTTAGCTATCCTATTTAGAGAAGTTTAGTGTTTATTTGCTAAGTATTTTGAGAACTTGTGAATTTCTTAAGAGCTCGAGTTGTAGGTTATATGAGTTAAGTTTAATTGGTAAATAGACAATGTAGGTTATATGAGTTAAGTTTAATTGGTAAATAGACAATAAGCGTAGCTTCGTGGATAGGAAAGTTTTTAATTTATGATAAGGATCGACATAAATTCTTTAATGGGTATACAGGAACTTTAATGCTTGAAATTGGGATCTAGGATTTAAAGTTATCAAACTAAGGAAGATATCAGATATTTTAGGAGTTTAGGTGGCGAATTAAAAAACTCTTACAGTCACATGAGAACAGTGACTAAAAATTTCTTTAGGGCTTCAATCATTTGGGGGTATATAGGAATTTACAAATTTATTTTGCGGTGGGAGTTAGTTAGGCCCTTAGTGATATAGATATATGTAAGCATCATAGTGCGCAGAGTAAGTTAATTAGCGTCAACTCATGTGGGTGCGAAGTTTGAGAACTTAGTGTTGATCGGGTCTAAGGTGTTCGAACCTAGTTAGTAAGTCATGAATTTCGAGGACGAAATTCTATTTAAGGGGAAAATGAATTGTAGTACCTAAAATCCAATCTACTAAATCGCATGCATTTAATTTAATAAATATTAGGATTTTTATTTTTAAGTTTATTTGATTTAAATTCTTTATTTTAATTATGTGTTAATAAAATATTACTTATTTATTCAAATTATTTTATTGTGCAATTTAATTGTTTTAAAGATTTTAAAGGTTTAAGGTTTTTGTATATTTAAATGATTTTTGATTTTAATTGTTTAGTTTATTCGTTCAAATTATTTTAACTGTTTAGCTTATTTGTTTAAATGATTTTTAGTTGTCCAACTTATTTATTTATTTTAAATAGCCTGGTTTAGCGGTTAGTTATTGTAAATTATTTTAAATGTCTAGCTTATTTAATTTAAATGCTTTTAATTGTCCAAATCATTTTAAAGGTTTTTATTTATGCTTGTGTATTTATTTAAATTGTTTTTTAAAGGTTAGTTTAGTTTGTTTAAATTATTTTAAATCGCTCTGCTTGTTATTTAAATATTTCACTTGTTGCCGTGACATCAGAATATTTAAAGTGTTTAATTCTTGGATTTTCAAATATGACCTAACACTATTAAAATACTACGTAATATATTTTATTTAGTATTTTTCCTACCCGCTTAAAATTATGTGCTGACCCGGCCCGAAGGTAATTCCCCAACCCAGTTCACGGCTCGTTAAGAGTTTTACTACCTAAGTTCTCGGCCCTGTAAGATTTCCCCCCTTCTCCATTTTCATCAGACGTAATCCCTCTCATTTCTCTCTGCCCATTTCTCACGCTCAAGGGATCGGCTTCCATCTCCTCCAACCATTTCTCTCCGCCGTAGCCGCCGTTTCTTCTTCTCCGGCGTAGCTTCACCTTAGCGAGCAGAGCAAGCTGTTTCTTCTTCGTTCGAGCCCTGTTCCAGCTCGATTCTAGCAGCTCGAGTCCCATTTCCGAGATTTCCAAACCGAGGCAAGCATTTTGGGTTTCCTTGGCCACCAAGTGTATTATTACATTGTGTGCTTGTTTTTTTTGTGATTACGAATTTTGTTTGATGTTATGGCCCGTCCATGTATTTTTGTGCGTTCCTTAGTAGATGTCGAGTTCCCTGTTTTCCCTTGCTTAATCCATTTTGTTTACTGATCCCTTTTAGTATGTTTCTTTTCCTTGCTTGAATTTCGGATGTCTGGATTTATGGGAGCTTGCCCGATTTCTGATTAGTTATTGGTTGTTCGAGTTTCTGATCTCTATCGTGTATAGCTGTCCGATGTTCTATCCTTCTTCTCTATAGCTGTTCGAGACCTTTTCATGTTTCTGTGGAGTTGTAAGTGGATAATAACTCGTGGTATAATTTGACTTGAGGTGTAAATATGGATCTCTTAGTCGTTGCGTCTTGGATAGAAATTGGTAGATTAATCCGTTGGGAGATTTTAACTAAGAATTAAACTTTCGGTAGAATCATGCCTAAGAGACGAAAGTATAGATTGGTGAATGGATGAATGAGATCTGTTTAGTTACCCATTTGGATTCTATATATTGTCGGTCAGTATCTTGAAACTGAACAACAATGTATTTTATATATGGTTATATTTTCTTATCAAGGATTAATTTAGATTTATTTAGAGAAATGGGTCAATCAATCCTAAGTTGAGGAGAGTCATTTGTTCCACTTAAAGGTTAGCTGAACTAGAGTCGTTGCTTAAGGGAATTTTAATCATCCATAGAGGCGTTGTGGGATGTAGTAACTAATAAAGGATTGAGCATAGTCCAAGAGCATTAAGCAAATCATTGCTAATAAGTGGCATAAACCTTTAGAATTTCAAAATGGTTGTTAGGTTGTTTTTGAAGGTATCATTATTCGGTTGAACTATTGACTTGGGTATATAAGAAAATTAACTCGATTTGTCGGTCCTTATGCAATTGTTGAGGACATAGGTAATTTGTTTTATCATTCGAGCTGGCACAGATTTGTTAGTGATACATGATGGGTTTTCTGTATTGATGTTGGGGAAATATGGGTCAGATTCATATCTTATTTCGAGGTCTAACGAGGTAATATTGTATGGTCCCTTAGTTATCCTATTTAGAAAAGTTTAGTATTTAGTTGCTAAGTATTCTGGGAACTTGTGGATTTCTCAAGAGTTCAAGTTCTGGATTATATGAGTTAAGTTTAACTGGTGAATAGACATTAAGCATAGTTTCGTGGTTATAAAGCTTCTAATTTATGGTAAAGATCGACATAAATTCTTTATTGGGTATACAGAACTTTAATGCTTAGAATTTACGATCCAGGATTTAAGGTTATCGAACCAAGGCAGGTATAAGATATTTTAGGACTTTAGGTGACAAATTAAAACTTTTAAAGTCACATGAGAACAGTGATTTGAAATCTCTCTTAGGAAGCAATCATTTGGGAACAAATAAGAATTGTGAATATGTATTGCAGTAAGAATTAGTCCGATTCTTGATGATATAGACACTAATAAGTATCAGAGTGTACATCGTAAGCTATTTAGCGTCAACTCATGTGGGTGCTCTGTAAGAAAAGTTAGTGCCAACCGGGTCTAATGTATCTAGACCTAGTTAGTAAATTCTGAATTTCGAGGACGAAATTTTATTTAAGGGGGGAAGGAATTGTAGTACCTAAAATCCAATCTACTAATTCGCATATATTAAATTAAATAAATATTATGGTTATTATTTTTAAGTTTAATTGAATTAAATTCTTTATTTGAATTATGTGTTATTAGAATATCATTTATTTATTCAAATGATTTTATTGTGCAACTTATTTATTTTAAATATTTTAAAGGTATGCGCTTGCTTATTTAAATGATTTTAATTAATTGTTTAGTTTATTCATTTAAATGATTTTAAATGTCTAGCTTATTTAGTTAAATTCTTTTATCTGTCCAAATCATTTTAAAGGTTTTTATACTGCTTGTGTATTTATTTAAATTAATTTTGAACATTCGTTTAGTTGTTTAAATTATTTTAATCGCTCTGCTATTATTTAAATATTCCATTTATTGCAGTGACATCAAAATATTTAACGTGTTGATTTTAATTCCTAAGATAGTGCCTAAAATTCTTTTTTTTTTTAATAATTATGATTTTAATTGCTTGGAATTAACTGCTTAAATTTCCTTTAAAGTTTAAGTGCTCAAATATTTTAAGTTCTTTATTATTGAAAATTTTGAGACAGTGACTTCCGGTTCCGGCATTCGGCGATGGCGGATTTTGGCGGTAAATTCCAAGAATTTCTTTTTTTAAAAGTTTAGTAGGGAGGTAAGAGGAAATTTAGAAGGGAATTCAAAAGTTAAAAATTTCCGGGTATCAGAAATCATTTTCCTTAGTATTGCAATATTGGACTTATTCTTTACCTTTTTCGAAAATTAGAATTTTCATAAATCCCCGGATTAGTAAAACCCAATTTAATATTTTTTATTAGGAGTTTTTAAACTTAGGAATTTTATTAGTGTAAGTTAGTAGGTAAACATTGTACTATAAAGTTGTACTATAGAGTTGTACTTTTAAAAGCACACACACACCTACTTTTAATTGCATACACCTATACATACACACACGTATACACATATTAAAGTTAGAATTTAAATCACAAGTGAAACCCTAGCCCCATTCTATCACCCCACAAGTCGACCCCTCTCCCTCTTTCCCCTCACTCTCTTTTCCTCCAAATCCATCGGCTATCCTCCTCCTTCAAGCCCTAGCCGCCGCCGCCTCCCTCCACCACCACCACCATCGCCGGAGGACCTCCATGGTAGGTGTATCTTGATATTAGTTTGAAATCCCAGCCCTCTCCCCTCTTGCATTTCGTTTTTGTTGAGTCTTAAAGGTTGAAGGAAAGTTTAAACATTTTCTTGGGCTCTCAATCAAGCTATCTATGTTCTTGTGCTAATGGACTTGTAAATTTTCGAAATGCTTGATATTTTTAGCATGTTAGCTTCGATTTTTACCCAATTTTCAGCATGATGTTTTGTTAGTTTCGAAAATTTTCATGTGGGTTGATGATTATGGGTTTTATGATGCATTGTGATAAGAAACATGAGGAATTTTAATACCCCATGGCACATTCGAAAATTTCAGAAGTACATATGCCTAAGTGTATTTTATTGTTTGGCATGTGGTCTTGGGCAGTGCCGAGCGCTGCCCTGGGCAGCGATCACATCGCAGCCCGTGTTGCCCTTCAAAAAATTTTAATTTAAAATTTTGTTTTGTTTCAAAAATTGAGGCTAAAAATTTTGTACAATCGATTAATTTAATCGTTTGATCTGAGAGAAACCTGTCTCTGACGCCACTGTTGGAACACGTTTTCAGATCATAGATCTGATACCCGGTGCAGCGGAAGTTTAAAATTTTATATGGAACGATTCCATATTATGGGTATCAAATCCTAACGATTAAATTATGCAAGTAAAATAATAATAACAATTAATATTTTACCTCTTCAAGCTATGGCTTGATTATGGACTCCAACAGATTAAATCTGCTCTTGTTGTAAATCCCAGGAACTGATGACTTGCTCGATCAACTCCTGAATTAGGTCCACGAACAGAAAACTAAAACCCTCTGATTGATTGCACTAAAAATCAATCAGATGTTTATCGAAGAGATTAAACAGATTTGATCTGTCAATTCAGAATGTAATTTTTCATAAAAATCACAGACTGAATTCTCTCAAAAAGGGAGAGTGGATTTTCGAAAAATCCTTTTTCTATTTTGTGTAATTTTCGAAAAATCAAGCTTGGAATAACTTGTGATTTTCGAAAATTGCATATCATGTATTTATAATTTCTAGACTGGATTAAGTTATATGTCTATTAGGACACTAACTCCTTAGGGCCCATAATCCATAACTTAAGCCCAACAAGCCAAGCCTGTTATTATAGAAATTAATATTAAATTCATCATGACTCTGATTGATAAACTGATTTCACCAATGTGCACAGAAACATTTCTGCACCTTTTAAAGTCAAGATAATTTTTCTGAATCCGAATTCAGTGATTTCCAAAAATGTCCATCCCTATGTCATTTTAGAAAATTCCACTCTCTTTAGTTTAGAAGTTCAACTTCTCTTTCATTAAATTTAACTCTTTAAATTTAACTATCTCAACGGGGATTAGTAATCCATTACTTGTGTGACCCTCAATGGTTCAGGGATACAGCTAGCCGTGGGCTCACAACTCCTTGTGACTCGGAACAATAATTTCCGACTTACCCATCAAATCATGGTAAGAGCGCCTAGCAACATTGCCCCAAGATTCCCTAGGTATCACTGATAGTGCCTGCAAGAACCAGTAGGTTTTGGTTAGCGTACAGTACGGTCCCTTCATCCATATATCCCGATCGAATCAATAACCATTGGTACATCGAGAGTCGTTCGAGATTCGATAACTATGTAATGCATCTTGAAGATCAAATAGTGACATCGCATGTGCTACTAGGAAACCAAGTAACCTAAATCACATCGAGTACTCTGGCCAGAGATTTGTCACACTAATATCTCCTTAGATCGCATAGGATATCCACACTCGCAAGCGTGTGGTGAATCCTTGACAACAAAGCATCGACTCCTATATGTGTCGTAACTGTACCCAATCCCGACACCTGATGACCCTCATAGAGTCGGTAAACGAGTCAAAGTATAGTACTAGCATATAGAGTCTTCATGATGTTTCAAGTAGTAAGGACTAATTGTGTACAACCAAAACCGCGGACTTATCCACTCAATTAATGATAACCACTTGGAAAGTCCGAATAGGGTAGTTCAATCATTCATCTTATGAATATCCATTTGCATGCTTTGAACATCTCTATATTCCATACCAATGAAACGTGGTACTTGGCATCGCAAATGCTAGTCTCGATCTCGAGCGATCCTTATCCTTATTTGCGGACGGCTCAATTGACTAGGAACTGTTTAGAATATACAGTGACTATAAGATGTGTTTCATGATAGTGATCTCTCTTTATTCACTATCTCATATTACTTACACTATAGTATATTCAAGGTCTTTATCAAAACAACAATAGTATATCACAATATAAAATTATGAAGAAAGATAAAGAAAATGCCATTAATGAATGTAAATTATATTAAACAAATATTGTTTACAATAAGAGAATCTCAAAGCCCTTAGCCACAACTTGGCTAGCGGGGCATCAACTCTTTCAGTTAGGGCTGGGATTGAAGTATACAAGTGTATTTTATTGTTTGGCATGTGGTCTTGATTGATTATTCATGAATGTGATGCTTTTGGTGCATAATCTTGTTGATTTTGAATTGTGGAGTTGAAGTGTGGTAAGGGGCTGCCTAGGTGTTTATTTTAAGTCCCAAGAGATGTCATTAGGTTGGTTTTGAGTGGGTTTGGTGTTTTGGAAGAAAGTGGGGGTAAGAAAATAGGTCTTGGTGGTGTTTTCTCAAGGTAGAGGTGTTGTAGAGTGAGCTTGGCTTGGACAGGGCAGTTTGGTTTTGGGGCAGGGGAGGATCTGGACGAGGTCTGGGCATGGTTAGGGCTGGTCCTAGGTAAATTTCATGATGTTTTGGTCGCGTCGGTATAAAATGGGCTCGTTTCGGATAAGATTTCATCAAGTTATGGATTTTTGAAGTTAAGGTGTCGGTGCAGAATTTTGAGGGCAAAAGTGGGCTGTCCGGATTGGGTTTTTGTTCAGGTTGTATAGGCTGTCAAATGAGGTTGGAAACAGGTCATATGGTTAGTTTGTAGTGTTTTGAGAGTGTCGGTTTGAGCGGTGAAGAATTTGGCTAAGGGATGATAGAGTTGAGGGTTTTACGGTTTGGTTGCTCGGTTTAAGGCAAGGTTGAGGAAAGTAAAGAATAGTTGGGCTTTTAGCTTAAGGGCAGCCACTCACCCACCTTGCACCCATATTTTTGAGTTGAGTTCCATTTCTTAAGTTGCATATTCGTGTGCGTGAGTTTCATCTTTGAGACAAACAATATTTTCAAAGGAAGTCGTTACAAGTTCTTGCATGCTAAGCCCAAGTTGTATTTTCGGGCAGAGCGTCTTTCGCTCGATCGGGCATTTCTTACCAATCGAGCGAGTTGTATTCTTCAGGGAAAATATTTTGGCAAGGTGTTTGCCGCTCGATCCGCCATTTCTTACCGATCGAGCGAGTGAGGAATTCCAAAAAAAACACACACTTCGGCGTGTGTTGTGTGTGCGTGGATTTTTGATAAGTTTTGTTTATTTTGAGTATTTTAAACCTACAAGGAAACTTTCTAGATGATATCTTTGATATCTTTAGGTAATATTTTGTGTTATCTTTTATTTTTTATTGTAAACTATAAATACTTTGTTTATTTTCATTAATAATAATTTAGATTCAGTTTATACACAAATTATTGAAATTCTCTCTAGAATTTTATTCAAAGCTTTGCTTTGGCTTTTCAAATCAAACTTTCTCAGTTAATTACTTGGAAACGTTTGTCAATTGATTTCTCACTGAAAATTGTCAGATACAAGTTATTTGAAGGTTTTCTTTGGTTTCGTTTGCCGTGATTTCTGTTGTTAATCGTCCCGTCGATTAAAGGTGGAAATCCAAAATTCAATCAATTTTACTTGTTTCAAAGATTGGAAAAAACTCTTTGGATCTTTTGATTATTGGTTAGAGGGTATGATTTAATTTATAATCGTGTTTTCTAATCTTACTCATTCAAGATTTATATCACAGAGGTTGATCCGTGAGGTTACAGTACTCATGTGGTGCCTGTACTGAGCATCACTTATCAGATGGCCCGTTACCAGTCATCACGATTGCATGCATCATATACCCATGTTTACTCATGTTTATGTACTGGGCGTTAGTCGCTCACGTCCTAGTTATTATCTTGGACACCCCATTTCACGGGGCAGGTCGCAGGATGGATGGAACAGGGAGTTCGAGGCAGGACTAGGGAGTAGGAGATCGGTAACATGGTATATAGCAGGATTCGATATAGTTGTATAATGTTTTATGACATTTTTTATTAAGTTATTTCGATATGGTTGTATCACTACTTAATTTGAATCTTTGAATAGTTGTATTAGTTGATATGTAAATTATGGGTTATGTTTCCGCATGTTTTACTCTGTAAGTATTTATGTTTTAATTAATGCATGTCATAGTTGCCAGTTAGCAAGTGATTCAATGCAGGGTCACTACAATCCTACCTTGATGCAAACACATTATCCTTGACAAAGTCAATGACTCAAACGAATATT
The DNA here is from genome assembly GCF_033568475.1 of Henckelia pumila. Lineage (NCBI taxonomy): Eukaryota > Viridiplantae > Streptophyta > Magnoliopsida > Lamiales > Gesneriaceae > Henckelia > Henckelia pumila. Next base: position 197,764,623 of record NC_133121.1, read on the forward strand.
CTAGGGAATACATCTAGAACTTTTTCGAATGACAACCAAAACATTGCAGTTGAATAGTTGATCAATTAATCACTGGGATAAAATCAAGAAATACTTGAACCACAAATCCAGGTTCTAAACAATCTTTTATTACAATCCCATGTAATCGAAATATTCAACTACTACATTATACCAAAAGATGTACAATGATATAACTGATACATCAAAATGTATCGAATCATTAATACATATGATTCAAATACTTACAACTGAAATACTATTTACTTACATCTTCTCTTCCTGCTCCATCCTGATGGGATCCACATAATGCAAAACTCAGATGCCAATTTTGGTAATGAAGATCTTGGAAAAGCTTAAGTACCCTGTTATTCCAACTCCTGTTACTGCTATCGTCATTGTATCCAAATTGTAATCTACAAGGATAACCCAAATGTCAATATTATGTCCCAAAAAATCTTATTGCATGCTCTGATATCATAAATGTAGTTACCCGTACCGTGATCACCTACTAATAAGAAACTTATGCATGCAATGTAATGAACAGGTATCATATATGGGTAGACAAATCAGAATCTGCTGTAATCTCGGGGAATCAAACCACTGGATGCAACCACTCACTCCTAACTGGACGTGGACCAAATGTTCCCAGATCACTAGAGTCCAACAGACCCGTCGGTTTTAGTGACTCTCAGTGTCAAAACGTCCTAACAAGGGCTGAGAACCCTATAACACTGTCTTATCTCAAAGGAGACCCAAGTTCAATATTAATGCACATGCAGCATAATATCTCAAAGAAGTAACATGCATCATGTCAGATAATATGCAACACATAAGAAAACAAACCCCCTGGAAATCTTAGTGAGTACTTACGTACCTCACTAAGGCAGTTCATAGAAGCACCCATCTAAGTTCCAAGCCTACCATTCAGCACTACAATTTATAATAACCATTCATCATCTAACATGCTCTAAAAGCCTTAATTAAACTACATCATACTCCCTATTTTCTAAAAGGATCTAGAGCTATAACTTCGTCCGTCGTCAGCCCGCTGATGTCAATTGTCCCAGAACTTGGGCACATTTCCTCTACAATCCCGGAGACGCATTTCCAAGGCCTGGACCTCGCCTATATAGCTAGAAACTCCTAAAAAGGCCTAAGAGACGAGAGAATTTTTTGTGAATTAGCAAGTAAAATGTGAGCCTCGGACCCCTATTTATAGACCACGATCGGAAGCTTTGATCCCTGCATGCATGCCACGTTCGGAATGGCCATGATATGAAGCTCCAATCTACACTTCGGACGTTTAGATCTCTTGCATGCAGCTACGTGTTAAAGATTCAATGCCATGTACGGGATATCACAGATCGGAAGCTCCGATTGTCCCGTAGCATCCGATATTTCTTGTTAGAACCTAATGGGGGGGATTTAGGTTCTATTGGCAACTTTAGCAATTTAAAGCGATTACGCAAGTATGCAAGCGGAAGACTTAAAGCAATCAAATATAAGTGCAGTAAATAAATGCGTTAAGTAAATAAAGCAGTAAAAAGGATAAGAGATGTTTATGGAAGTTCGACGGTAAATCGTCTACGTCTCCCCTTCTTGGTTAAGATTGATTAACCAAGGATTCACTAGCACTTCAACGTCTTGTCCTTGATGGCTCCAAGGATAGCTGTACAACTCAACACAATCACCGCGCCGATACAACTCAAACACTGTAGTAGCCCATAACCAATTAAAGAGATTAAGGAACTAATCGCTTTTACTTGATTTGAGTTAGAACGCTCCGAAAGGAAGATCGGAGGCTCCGAACGTGATCGGACGGTCCGAAGCCAGGATCGGAGGCTCCAAACGTGTTTGGACGCTCCGAAGGCAGGTTCAGACGGCCCGATCAGAGTCCAATACTATGTCATTGCTTACGTCTGCAAGATTAGGTCACGGATGACGCACTCATGGGACTTCGGAAGCCCCGAAGTCGAGTTTGGAGGCTCCGAAGCCAATTCGGACGGCCCGAACTCTGTCTATCAATAAGTGTGCCGAGATTCATTTTCAGACGCACAAATCACCTCTCTTCTCTCGATTCCTTGGTCTTCCAGCTTAGATCTAGGGCTTTCTAGGCGTCCCATTGGGAATCCGGAAGTGGCATAGCGGTCCAGGCGTCATAGCGGAGCTGTGGCCTAGTTTTGAGGCAATTGACAGCAAAGGGCTGACGTCGGACGAAGGTATAGCTTTTGCTTCCTAAAAATATTTAGGAGTATGCAATAGCCTAGTTAAGGCTTTTAGAGCACTTTAATGATATTAGTATCATTTGGCAGGGTAGTGCGGATTATAGGCGTGGACCAAGAGCTAGTAGGGCTTGCCTAGTATTTGAGGTACGAAAGTACTGTTTGAGATATCCTAACTGAGTATGCATGTATTATGTGACTGCATGATTTATATGACATGATTTTATGCTGCATACATTTGCATCTTGAGCTATCTCTTTTGAGATGTTTATTAGTAGGGTTCTACCCTATCCTGTTAGTTGATGAATTTCCATCGATTTGGGTCCAGCGTATCCACTGGTATTTTCGGTATGTGAGCCACCTCCTGAAGCAACGGCACAGAGTGCTACATACTAGGGCCCGGTCTATCTTTGTTATCTGATTCTTGACCTCTAGTCAGTAGGCGGTACACTTGCATTCATGTATACTCATACTCTCGTGCTGATTGTTTTATGCTCACATCTTGTACTCTGTGTTTTTAAACACCCTATTCCATGGGACAGGTTTGCGATTGGACGAGGCGGGTGGATCCAAGAGGGGCTAGGCAGTGGTTGACCATTTGGAGCTTCGCCTAGGTTTTATTTTGTATTGGGTTGATACAGCTTTTGATTTGGTTGTATAAAATATTTGGGTATTTGCAGATTCCTTTCCTTGGGATTGTATAACGTTTTATTGTTTCCGCATCTTAATTATGGTTCACTGTTTGATTCAGTTAATTGCATGCCTAAGTTCTGATTAGTAGGTGATCTCGGTAAGGGTCACTACATTTATGGTATCAGAGCATGCATAGTATTCTTGGGATTTAGATTCTACATAAGATAACCGTGAGGTAATTTTTGTAGATGGCAGATCACGGTGATCAGAGTAGCCATGGCAGTATAGGCAGACGTTGGGGCTAGGACGATCGGGAACGTCGTCGAGAACGCCATCATCGTCATCATGATGAGAACCGTTTCAGTGTGCGCAGATTCTTATCTATGGGTCCTAATCCCTTGGTTGGAGGCGAGACTCCGGAGGATGCGGAAAATTGGCTAGATCGCATGGATACTACTTTTCAGACATTTCGCCGTACTGAGGAGCAGAAGATGGAGACTTTTGGTTATCTTCTGGAGGGGCGAGCCCAAAAGTGGTGGAGGTTTACTTCTGCACCATTCGTCACGGCGAGAGGAGTTGCCACTTGGGTCGAGTTCCGCACAGCTTTTCAAAAGCTGTATTTTTCTCCTGCACTCCGTCAGACGAAGCCGGGTGAGTTACTGAGTTTGCGCCAAGGATCTATGTCTATTGAGGAGTATCAGCAAAAGTTCTTTGATCTGTTGTCCAATTGCCCCGAGATTGCTGATAGTTTCGGGATGAAGTACAATCTGTTCCTTCGGGGTCTTAACCCGGAGATTCATGACCGTGTGGCGGTCGGTGATGATATAACCTACGAAGGCTTGGTGAGCCGTTGTCACCAGGCGGAGGATAGCATTCGGCGTAACAGATATTTCTATCAGTCTAGGCCTGCGAGTTCTTTGGGTCCCCATGCTTAGTCTTTCAATAAGTCTGGATCTACTTCTTCTTCCTCTGGTTCCAGTGGTGTTGTTCATTTTGGGAAGAAGGAGAAGTGCGACCATTGTGGGAAAAACCATCCGTCAGGCAAATGTCGTAGAGCTTCTGGAGCATGTTTCCATTGTGGAGATGTTGGTCATCTTCGAAGGGATTGTCCATTAGCTGGGGGAGGCTGTTCTGGTTTGGGTTTAGGATCGGGTTCTCAGAATACTATTCAGCAGAGTTCGCGTGGACAGTCTGTCGGGAGTTCTCACTTGAAGCCGCGGGCTTCTGGCCAGGTGTTTGTCTTGAAGAACGATCAGGCAGTGGAGGAAAATGATAAGGTCATCGCAGGTACATTTCTGTTATATGGTATACCTGATCTTGTACTTATTGACACTGGTGCATCTCATTCCTTCATTTCTGCACGTTTTGTTAAGAGGCATAAATTATCATGCATTGCACTAGACGTAGTAGTATCTGTTTCTACTCCGAAGGGTCAATCTGCTTCGGCTAAGCATCTAGTGATGGGTTGCCCTTTAGAGTTCAAAGGGAACATTCTAAAAGCGAATCTCATGGTTCTTGCGATGGACGATTTCGATTGTATTCTGGGATAGACATGCTGACTACCTATCGAGCTTCAGTGGACTGCTATCAGAGATTAGTACGCTTTCATCCGGATGGGAGTGATAGTTGGTTTTTCTATAGTGAGGGAGCACGACCCCCGATGCCATTGGTATCAGCTTTGAGAGCCTGTCGAGCTCTAGAGTTTGGCGGGGAAGGTTACCTCATCTATGCAGTTGATTTGTCCGCTGAGAGCATTGGGATAGAGAGTATTCCGGTTGTGGATGAATTCCCAAGTGTATTTCCAAATGAGATTCTGGGTTTTCCTCCTGTTAGAAAAGTCGAGTTTGGCATAGAGTTGATGCCAGGTACTTTTCCTATTTCTCGAGCACCATATCGTCTAGCTCCATTAGAGATGCAAGAGTTGAAGAATCAATTACAGGATCTTTTGGACAAGGGGTACATTCGTCCTAGTGTATCTCCTTGGGGAGCTCCTATTCTTTTTTTGAAGAAGAAGGATGGGTCTATGCGGCTATGCATTGACTATCGGCAGCTGAACTGAGTTACTGTGAAGAACAAGTATCATTTGCCTCGTATTGATGACTTGTTTGATCAGTTGCAGGGTACTTCGGTTTACTCCAAGATTTACTTGAGATCTGGATATCATCATATGAGAGTCCGAGATCAGGACATAGCCAAGACTGCATTCCGTACTCGCTATGGGCATTACGAGTTTCTAGTGATGCCATTTGGATTGACTAATGTGCCGGCTATATTTATGGATCTGATGAACCATGTCTTCAGGGAGTAATTGGACAAGTTTGTCGTGGTTTTCATTGACGACATTCTGGTGTATTTGCATAATGCGGACGAGCATGTTTCTCACTTGCGGTTAGTACTGCAGACTCTTCGGGATAAGCAGTTGTATGCCAAACTGAGCAAGTGTGAGTTCTGGATGGATCGAGTGGTCTTTCTTAGCCATATTATATCCAGGGAGGGGATTTCTGTCGATCCGAGCAAAATTGAGATTGTACTTAAGTTGTCGCGTCCGACGACGTTTGCTGAGATCCGTAGTTTTCTGGCTCTAACAGGTTATTATCGCCGCTTCATCTTGAACTTCTCTCAGCTAGCCCGACCATTGACTTAGCTTACCCGCAAGGGTGTTGATTTTGAGTGGTCCTCCTAGTGTGAGGAGAATTTTTGTGAGCTTTAATGACGGTTGACTTCTGCGCCAGTATTGGCATTACCGTCAGGATTTGGAGGGTATGTAGTGTAAACAGATGCTTCTCTTCAGGGGTTAGGTTGTGTCCTGACTCAGAATGGTCATGTGATCGCATACGCTTCTAGATAGTTGAAGTTGCACAAAGACAATTACCCAGTTCATGATTTGGAGTTGGCAGCTATTGTGTTCACTTTAAAGATCTGGCGTCATTATTTGTATGGTGAGAAAATTGAGATCTTCACCGACCACAAGAGTCTCAAGTATTTGTTTACTCAAGCGGAGTTGAACATGAGGCAGAGGCGTTGGATGGACTTGCTTCAAGATTATGATTGTGAGATTAAGTACCATCCGGGAGCTGCTAATCTCACTGCTAATGCCTTGAGTCTCAAGGTGAGACTATCCGCACTTCAGACTTGTTCTATGTCTAGTGTGATTGGTGATTATTGTTCTTCAGGGTATACCTTCAAGCACAAGAAAGGTATGCAGAGTATCCAGATGTTTCTGCATGTTGTTTCGTTTTCAGTACTTAAGATTTGATTTCGAGGATGAAATATCTTAAGTGGGGGAGAATGTAGTAGCCCGTAACCAATTAAAGAGATTAAGGAACTAATCGCTTTTACATGATTTGAGTTCGGATGCTCCGAAAGGAAGATCGGAGGCTCCGAACGTTATCGAACGATCCGAAGCCAGGATCGAAGGCTTCGAACGTGTTCGGATGGCCCGATCGGAGTCCTGTATTACGTCATTGCTTACGTCAGCAAGATGACGTCACGGATGATGCACTTATGGGACTTCGGATACCCCAAAGTCGAGTTCGGACGGTCTGAACGTGTTTGAAGGCTCCGAAGCCAGTTCGGACGGCCCGAACTCCGTCTATAAATAGGAGTGCCGAGATTCATTTTCAGACACACCAATCACCTCTCTTCTCTTGATTCCTTGGTCTTCCAGCTTAGATCTAGGGCTTTCTAGGCTTCCCATTGGGAATCCGAAAGTGGCATAGCTGTCCAGGCGTCGTAACGGAGCTGTGGCCTAGTTTTGAGGCCATCGACAACAAAGGGCTGACGATGGAGGAAGGTATAGCTTTTGCTTCCAAAAAATATTTTGGAGTATGCAATAGCTTAGTTAAGGCTTTTAGATCACTTTAATGATATTAGTATCATTTGGCAGCGTAGTGCGGATTATAGGCGTGGACCTAGAGCTGGTAGGGCTTGCTTAGTATTTGAGGTACGAAAGTACTTTTCGAGATATCCTGACTGAGTATGCATGTATTATGTGACTGCATGATTTATATGACATGATTTTATGTTGCATACATTTGCATCTTGAGCTATACCTTTTGATATGTCTGTTAGTAGGGTTCTACCCTATCCTGTTAGTGGATGGATTTCCATCGATTTGGGTCCGGCATATCCACTGGTATTTTTGGTATGTGAGCCACCTCCTGAAGCGACGACACAGAGTGCTACATATCAGCGCCCGACCTGTCTTTGTTATCTGATTCTTGACCTCTAGTCAGTAGGTGGTACACTTTCATTCATGTATACTCATACTCTCGTGCTGAGCGTTTTATGCTCATGTCTCGTACTCTATGTTTCTGGACACCCTATTCCATGGGGCAGGTTTGCGATTGGACAAGTCGGGTGGATCCAAGAGGGGCTAGGTAGTGGCTGGCCTGCTAGAGCTTCGCCTAGGGTTTTATTTTGTATTGGTTTGATACAGCTTTCGATTCGGTTGTATAAACTATTTGGGTATTTGCAGATTCCTTTCCTTGGGATTGTATAACGTTTATTGTTTCCGCAGCTTAATTTTGTTTTACTGTTTGATTAAGTTAATTGCATACCTAAGTTCTGATTAGGAGGTGATCTTAGTAAGGGTCACTACAAACACTTGGCCTTAAGGCCCCCAAGGATAGCCTCAACAACAATTACACCCTCGGGCTTCACACTCGAGAGTACAACGAAAGCTCAACAACTCACAAACAATTTTTACAATCAACTCTCTAATTGAAAGAAAATATGAAACTCTTGAATGAACACTTGAGAACTAGAGGAGATGATTGTTTGATTTGTGTTTGAAATGGCCTTGGAATGCATCTATTTATAGCTGAAAATTTGGGTAGGTTCGTTGCGTGCGTTCTGACCTTCGTTGCTTCCGTTCGGCGCACATTTAATTCTTCCGGCGTTGGTGACAAATATTGCGTCCGTTCGCATGTTCGTTGCGTCAGTTCGGCGCAATGCAGCTTTGGTCGGGCGAATTTCTTCCTCAAAAATTGGATCATGTTTTTTGGCACGAACGTTGCGTACGTTCTGGTTCATCGCAGACTGCGCGACAAACTTCAAAAATTCATAACTCACAATCTGTCCGTCGGATCAACTTGAAATTTGGACAGTAGCTTTAGAACATCGTTAATTTAATTGTGAACAGTGGAGATCGGATTTAGGTGTTTCAAAGATTCCACTATTTTTCAGAATTTATTTCGTCGTATTTTTGCTTCTTGTTCTGCGCGGAACTTTTGAAAAATTCATTTTCAAGATCTAGCCGTTGGATTGAGCTGATATTTGAACCGTAGCTTTTGAGAATCCTAAACTTTAATATTATTGATTGAGATCGGATTTGGAAGACTCGAAAATGCTCAGTATTTTTCGCAATTTTTCTGCTCCATGGTTTGTTCAATTCCATCGATAGAATATACCGCACATGAATTCGATTTAATAAAAATATAAAATTCAAGGTCTCACTTTAAACGATTAGAAATAATAACCTAGTTTTGTAATTATAAAACAAGATAAGTTATCGCATTAAAAACATTAATCTCGTTTAAGAGATTTGTATGCGTTTAAGGCGTAACAATCTCCCCCTTTTTGATAATCACAAAACTTGGTTAAACAGGAGATATAATGTGCAATTGAAATACATATAAAAAGCTCACCCTTAATGTAACAATATTTTAAACAAATTGTTTATTACATAATCAATTTTTATTAATCCCATTTGAATATTTAACCAAATTAATTCTTCCCCTTTTTGTGATAATTAAAAAGACAACAAATATGATAAATGAATAACACAATATTTATAAAATAAACATATTTTATTGATAGAGAAATTTACAAAATACAGCAAAATATAAAACTAAAAGTCATCATCCAAAGCTTCTTTAAGAAGGTTTTCTTCCATTAAATTGAATCGCTCATGGAAAGATTGAAAATTTCCTCGCATCTCAATGGTCAAGTCCGTGATCGATGTCTGGATAGACTGAATGACGGAGTAGTTGCGATCCATATTGATCTCAAGCCGATGAAGATACTCAAAGAGTCGATCGGAATTTGGAGCCAGAGTAGGAGGAGGCTGAGGCATCAAAGGAGGGGAAAAAGGTAGCTCGCCATAATCAAACATGGGTGTTGAAGATGGAGGGACCGTAGAAGAGGAAGTAATATCGGTGTCAGTGAAACCACTGGGAAATCCTTGCTCTTGTATGGAAGGAGGAATAAAAGAAAAAGGAATGTGAAAGTTGGTTTCAGGATGATAGCGGGTGAAAATATGAGCTGGATCATGCACCCATCGAGACAATACAGGATTCCATGACAACTCCATTTTAGTGATGGAGGCATGGTCAAGAGTATAAGTCTCAGTAATAGGTATCTTCTCCAAATCATCGAAGACAATGTCAAAGTGAGTCAGAATTCGGTTAATAAACCGAGCAAAAGGGAGAATGACTTTTTTTGAATTTTTGGCAGTATGATGCATGACCTGAATGATAAACCTAGGCAGGTTAAAAGTTCGCTAAGCAACAATGTGTAAAAGGACATAAAGGTCCAGATGTTTTCACTTGGAGTGGTCTCCAGCGCGCGGAATGATCGAGGAAGTGATAAGCTTTTGGATAATTTGGAAATCAGGACAAAGCATCTTAAGAGATGGTCGATCATCACCAGCATGAGGTGGTCGACCGAGAATGCAGAAAGAGCCTCGAAACGGTTAAACTCGGGACTATCCTCAGGCCATTTAAATGCAGAGAACTCACTGGGTCCATTTCTATGAAGAGAGAACCAAGCAGCGAGTCACCTGAAGAGAAATGAATGTACCGATTTTGAACAATTGTAACAGCATATATGTCATCGCTGCACAATTCAAGTTCAAAATTGGCATAGAACTCATGGATAATGGAGGAATAGATGAAATCTGGATCAAAAGGTTGGAAAAATGCTCCCCATTGTTGGAAATCAATAAGATCCAACAAACAAAGATGAGAATTTGCCAAATAGGGGCGATCAAGAATACGACCTGGAAGAATTTGCCTATCACTATAGTCGGCAGGAATAGGTCGTGAAATAGCGGGTTGGTTGAGGTTGTGGACAAAAGGTTGAGTACGAGCACGAGTGCGTCGCCTCGGATTGGCGGGATCAAATTGGCGTCTAGAAGCCAGTTTTAGAGAGATATTTTGAGCAAAAGAAAGAAAGAAGATAGATTTTGGTGTGCAGAATTCTGAAAGTTTCGGCCTCTATATATAGGCCTCGCATGGAACGGACGCAACGTTGCTTAATGGACGCAACGTTAGTCCTGGCGGGTAAATTGAGATGTAATTTTGAATTGAAATTTTAAAAAAAAGGCGGTAAAAGGCACGAACGGAAGCAACATTACTCCATCGGACGCAACGTTGGTGCTTTGGCGGTAAAAATTCGCAGTAAATTTTGGCCAAAAATTTGAAATTTAGGTAGGTAATGCTCCGAACGGAAGCAACGTTAAAAGAACGTTCGCAATGTTAGGGCAGAGAACGGATGCAACGTTCCATGGAATGGATGCAACGTTAGGATATTTGAAGAAATTTTTGGATTTTTACTCTTAGAATTATATTTTATGAATGTTTATACCAAATAATACACATAAAATGTGAGCTTATAATTATGAACAGATACAATTAATTTGTATTTATCCAACATTAAATTGCTCGAATTTAATATTTAAGCTCCCCCTTAATATGGCATTAAATTTTAATTTATGTCTACAATTCATTACAACTCAATCATGCCAAGTTCACCACGCAAACGAATAAATGTATTTTCATCTAGTGGTTTTGTAAAAATATCGGCAATTTCATTTGTCGTGTCAACATATTGAAGTTCAACTTCATTTTGTTTGATGTGGTCACGAATAAAATGATGACGAATGTCAATATGTTTGGTGCGCGAATGTTGAATCGGATTCTTTGTTAGATATACTTGTGTTGTCACAGAAAATAGGGATTTTTGAAAAAGAGACGCCATAGTCGAGCAATTGATGCTTTATCCAAAGAATTTGCGCACGACAACTACCGGCAGCCATATATTCGGCTTCGGTTGTTGACAACACAACACAGTTTTGTTTCTTTGAAAACCAAGAAACTAAACAATTTCCTAAAAATAAACAAGTTCCACTAGTTCTTTTCATGTCCACCTTATATCCACCAAAGTCGGCATCGCAATAAGCTTTTAAATCAAAGAAAGAATTTTTCGAATACCACAAGCCGAGATGTGGAGTATTTGAAAGATATTTGAAAATGTGTTTTAAGGTGAACAAATGTGATTCCTTTGGACATGTTGAAATCGTGCACACAAGAAAACACTAAACATAATGTCTGGTCTACTAGCAGTAGCATAAAGTAAGGAGCCAATCATACTACGAAAGGAAGATTGATCTACATATTTACCATTTTCATCCTTGTCGAGTCTGATTGTTGTGCTCATTGGTGTAGATGATGATTTTGTGTTCTCCATTCCAAACTTCTTCAGAATCTCCTTGATGTATTAGCTTTGGTTCACAAAGAACTCATCCTTGCACTGCTTGATTTGCAATCGGATAAAATAATTAAGTTCCCCCATCATGCTCATCTCGAAGTGATCCTGCATAAGCTTGGAGAATTCTTGACAAAGAGTTTCATTAGTAGAACCAAAAATTATGTCATCTACATAAATTTTCACAATCAATAAGTCATCTTTAGCATGTTTGGTAATCAACGTAATATCAATCTTTCCTCTTGAAAAACCATTTGAAAGAAGAAAAGTTGTTAATTTTTCATACCAAGCTCGAGGAGCTTGTTTTAAATCATACAATGTTTTGTTAAGTCTAAACACATGATCAGGCAAAGAAGGATCAGCAAATCCATCAGGTTGTTCAATATAAACATTTTCTTTCAATTCACCATTAAGAAAGGCACTTTTGACATCCATTTGAAATAACTTAAAATTTTTAGAGCAAGCAAAAACAAGTAGCATGTGAATATATATTCTAGTCTAACAACAGGCGCATAAGTTTCATCATAATCTATTCCTTCTTCTTGACTATATCCTTTTACTACAAGTCTAGCTTTATTTCTAGTTATAGTACATGCTCATCAATTTTATTCCTAAAGACCCATTTAGTACCAATAATAGATCTATCATGCGGCCTAGAAACAAGACACCAAAAATCATTGTGCTTGAATTCATTTAATTCATCTTGCATAGCAATTATCCAAGAATCATCTAATAAAGCATCATCAATACACTTAGGTTCAATATGCGAAACAAAAGCAAGATGATTGCAAATATTATTAAGAGAAGAGCGAGTGGTTACTCCCTTTGAAGGACTTCCAATGATAAGATCCATAGGATGATCTTTGTGAAGCGTCCAATCCTTCGAAAGTAGTGTTTCCTCAACAGAAACATCTATATCATTTAAGCTTGATGAAGTCATCTCTTCTTTGAGTAATTCTACATCATCATTGTTAGTGCGAGAAACTATAGACATAGATTCATCAAATACAACATGAATTGATTCTTCAACAAGTAAAGTGATTTTATTAAATAATCTAAAAGCCTTACTCGTAGTAGAATACCCAAGAAAAATACCTTTGTCGAATTTGGCATCAAAATTGCCAAGGTTGTCCTTACCATTATTATGAATGTAGCATTTTGATCCAAAAGCCCGAAAGTATGAAATGTTAGGCTTTCTCCCTCTCCATAATTCATATGGAGTTTTCTTGAGAATTGGCCTTATTGATACATGATTGATAATGTAACAGGCAGTGTTCATTGCTTCAACCCAAAAATATTTTGGTAAAGAATGCTCACATATCATGGTCCTTGCAATCTCCAAAAGTGTCCTATTTTTCCTCTCAACGACCCCGTTTTGTTGAGGAGTCCTAGGACAAGAAAAATTGTGACCGATGCCTTTCTCTTGACAAAAATTTGTAAAACTCTCATTTTGAAATTCAGTTCCGTGGTCACTACGGATCTGCTTTATTGAAAGATTTTTCTCATTCTCAACACATTTGACAAAAGTTTTAAAATAATCAAAGGCATCATTTTTGTGGGCTAAAAACAATGTCCATGTGAAACGTGAGAAATCATCCACAATGACAAATGCATAAAGCTTTTCTCCTAGGCTAGCGTTCCTCGAGGGACCACATAGATCTAGGTGAAGAAGTTCAAGGGGCATAGAAGTAGATACAAAATTTTTGCTTTTAAAAGCTTCCTTTGTATGTTTTCCAAGTTGAAACGCATCATAAACATAATCTAATTTTAAATTCAGTTTTGGCATACCAACTACTAGATCATGTTTAAAAAGTTTTTCAATGGTACTAGGGCCAACATGACCTAGTCGTCTATGCCAAAGAATGTTATCATCAACATTCAAAGATACAAGGCTTTTAATATTTTTCAAAGATAAATTATTTAAAGAAACCTTGTAAACATTTTCACTTCTATATCCTTTGAAATTTATGTATTTGTCAGATGTGAGTGATATAGTGTAGTGTTGGGGAGTGAATTTGACTTCATAACCTCTATCGCACAATTGACTTATGCTTAGTAGATTATGCTTAAGTCCTTTCACTAGGAGTACATCATCAATCAAGCAGGATTTAGAAATATCTATTGAGCCGATTCTTTCAATAACTCCTTTGATATTGTCTCCAAATGTGACAGTTCCCGTCTCCTTTGGTTTGACCAATTGGAGTAGCTCTTTGTTTCCTGTCATATGTCTAGAGGATCCACTGTCTAGATACCATTTGCTAGGGAAAAAAGTTTTCCTATTTCCCTGCAAGAATTGATTTTGGTACCCTTTAGTTCTTTTGGGTCCACAGTGTTAGAAAAGAGAGATACAAAATAGACTTCTAAGAGTTCAGTCTCTCATAGCAATATCATCGCCACTTTCCAAGAGTGCTCCCAGTAGTAGGTAGGGCTATGACCTCCTTAAAAACCTATTTCCTTGGACAGAGCAGTGTTCATCAGGAAGACCAGTCGCAAGTCAAGACAGTTTAAACCGGTCTATGATGAACTCCCTTAGATCATGATCTCATAATGCCGACTGATGAGTTGTTAAGTACTCTTAGGCCTCTATTTCATATAGCTCTTTTGATCATATTGATATTTCAAAGATTTACATTTATGTCTAGCATGACCTATTTTATAACAGTAAGAGCATGTAGGGGGTGATCTCATTTTATCTTTAGCAATAAGACTAGTAAAGTCTATTGATTTCTTACCATATCCTATTCCACCCTTATCAAAACTACATTTCTGCATGCTTAGTAAATTATTCAATTTATTATTACTAACATTGAATTTATCAAATGATTTTTCTAAGTGAGCTATGTCGTCCTTTAATCTTAGGTTTTCATGCTCCTTATTTTCTAATTCATATTTGAGGTTTCTATTTTCCTTTCTAAGTGATTTAGCCATATCAAACATATGTTTATATGCATGTAGTAATTCATCATAGGAAGGTACCTCGTCATCGTCGTCAGAAACGATGTCATCACTCCTTGCCATGAGGCAGATGTTAGCTACCTCCTCGTTATCGTTTTTGTCGCTCCAAGTGGCTATGAGTGCTTTCTTCTTTCCCTTGTCAACCTTCTTCTTGAGAGGACACTCATTTGCATAGTGGCCTTGTTGTTGACAGCTGTAGCATGGCACTTCCTTGTCCGTCTTCTTCTTGAAGTTGTTTCCTCGCATAAATCTTTTGAACTTTTTTGCGAAGAGTGTCATATCATCATCTTCTTCTTCTTCAACTTGGGTGGATAAGGCAATCCCATTTTCCTTGATCTTCTCATCCTCTTTCTTAGATTCTTTCCTTGTGGATACTTCCAACTCATGGGTATTTAGGTTCCCATGGAGTTGATAAAGATCATAGGATGAGGTGTCGCCTTTGTTGGACTCAATGATGGACATTCTCTTGGCATCCCACTCCTTGGGTAAGGTGCGTAGAGCTCTCCTCCACACTTGCTTGGTTGGATATTATTCTCCAAGTTGGGCTATCTCATTGATGATTTGAGAAAGCCTTCGGAACATTTTATCTACGTCTTCTTTGGATTCCATCTCGAAGGTCTCATATTTGAGTTGTAGTAGATCAATCTTTGTCTCTTTGACTTGATTGGTTCCCTCGTGGCATATCTCCAATTTGTCCCAAATCTCTTATGCAGATGAGCACATCGAGATCCTGTTGTATTCGTTCATATCTAGGAAACAATGCAGAATATTCATAGCTTTAGCATTTTGAGATATTAATTTCATATCCTCCTTTGAAAAGTCGTTCATTCCCTTAGGAATTTTGACTCCCTCAACCTCTTTCATAGGTATGTAGGGACCTTTCACAGTTACTTTCCAAAGGTCATAATCTACGGATTGGATATATAGGGACATTTGATTTTTTCAATAGCCGTAGTTTATGTCGTTGAAAAGAGGAGGACGATTGGTTGATTGCCCTTGAGTATAATCGCTTGCTATATTTGCCATTGAGTCTTTTTGAAAATATTTTGTAAAAAGGTGGCTCTGATACCACTTGTTAGAACCTAATGGGGGGGGGGGATTTAGGTTCTATTGGCAACTTTAGCAATTTAAAGCGATTATGTAATTATGCAAGCGGAAGACTAAAAGCAATCAAATATAAGTGCAGTAAATAAATGCGTTAAGTAAATAAAGCAGTAAAAGGGATAAGAAATGTTTATGGAAGTTCGACGATAAATCGTCTACGTCTCCCCTTCTTGGTTAATATTGATTAACCAAGGATCCACTAGCACTTCAACGTGTTGGCCTTGATGGCTCCAAGGATAGTCGTACAACTCAACACGATCACCGCGCCGATACAACTCGAACGCTTGGCCTTAAGGGCTCCAAGGATAGCCTCAACAACAATTACACACTCGGGCTTCACACTCGAGAGTACAACGAAAGCTCAACAACTCACAAACAATTTTTACAATCAACTCTCTAATTGAAAGAAATATATATGAAACTCTTGAATGAACACTTGAGAAGTAGAGGAGAGGATTGTTTTAGTTGTGTTTGAAATGGCCTTGGAATGCATCTATTTATAGCTGAAAATTCGGGCAGGTTCGTTGTATCCGTTCTGACCTTCGTTGCATCCGTTCGGCGCACATTTAATTCTTTCGACATTGGTGACAAATGTTGCGTCCGTTCTCATGATTGTTGCATCCGTTCGGCGTAATGCAGCTTTGTTCGAGCGAATTTCTTCCTCAAAAATTGGATCATATTTTTTGGCACGAACGTTGCGTACATTCTGGTTCGTTGCAGGCTGCGCGACAAACTTAAAAAATTCATACTCGCAATCCGTCCGTCGGATCTACTTGAAATTTAGACAGTAGTTTTAGAACATCCTGAATTTCATTGTGAACGGTGGATCGGATTTGGGTGTTTCAAACGATTCCAGTATTTTTCTGAAGTTACTTCGTCGTATTTTTGCTTCTTGTTCTGCGCAGCACTTTTGAAAAATTTATTTCTCAAGATCTAGCCGTTGGATTGAGTTGAGATTTGAACCGTAGCTTTTGAGAATCCTAAATTTAATATGAACGATGGAGATCGGATTTGGATGGCTAGAAAAAAATTCTCAGTATGTTTCTCAATGTTTCTGCTCCATGGTTTGTTCAATTCCATCGATAGAATATACCGCACATGAATTTGATTTAATAAAAATCTAATCTGCAAGGTCTCACTTTAAACGATTAGAAATAATAACCTAGTTTTGTAATTATCAAAACAAGATAAGTTATCGCATTAAAAACATTAATCTCATTTAAGAGATTTGTATGCGTTTAAGGCGTAACATTTCTTCTCTTGTTCCGATATATTCGGACCTTCCGAACCTAGTTCGGATCTTCTGAACTTGTCCAGACCCAATTAAGCCCATTAAGCATTTTTTGGGCGTTTTGGACCCAATTCATTGGTCCGTTTGATCATATAAAAATCTTTTAATCATGATTTATTAAATCTAAACTTGATTTAATCTTGTAAAATGGGACCGGGTTACTACAATATAGTAGCCCGATTTCCAATTAAGTTAATAAAATTCTTAAACATGTTCGATTAGCCAAAACATGATTAAGGAATACTCATTTCTGTTTAACGAGTTTAAAATCGGATTCAGATCGATCAAAAATGGTTCTGAGGGCTTCAATTTATTGGAAAGTTCAGAATCTCCGAAGAGATGTTCGGAAGCACCGAACTTGTTCAAAAGCAGCGTTGTACTTCAGAGGCATAGGGTAAGTTCGGAAGCTCTGAACTCACGATCGGAAGATCCGATCGCCTTTGTATAGGAAAGTATGGGATTTATTATTGGTGAATTGACTCGAGATGGATCGGAAGTTCCGAACCCCAGTTCGAAAGGTCTGAACTCCGTATGCAGTAGTGAGTTATCCAATCAAGGACATGCGTTCAGTGACTAGGGATCGGAAGCTCTGAAGGCAATTTGGATGCTCCGAATGTAGGATCGGTGGTTCAGATCGTTTCTTATAAATAGGGGTCGAGAGCTTCATTTTTAACTCTCACCAATCACTTTCCTTTCTGGTTAATTTGGTGGGTTTCTGGGCATCGTCTTGAGGGCCAGTTGATAGCGAGGTGCTACCGGGATTGTAGCGGATTTGTGCCTTGAGTTTGAGGTCATCGTCATCAAAGGACTAACGACGAACGCAAATATAAGTTTGGACCCTGATTAGCTTCTGAGAGTAACTTTTAGTCTAGTTAAGTCTTTTAGTAAGCAATAAGTGATATGGTGAATATATGCTTATAGACTTGGAATAGAGTGCTAGTGTTGCTAGGTTTCTTGTATTGAGGTATAGACATATTATTCGATATATCCTGGTTAAGTATGAATTTTCTATGTTTACATTTGACTTATGTGTATATATTATGTCACGATTATTATGCTACATGCATTATCATGTTGAGCTTGTACCTTGATATAACCCATAGTGGGGTCGCCCAACCCCGAGTTCTAGAGTGGATGGTTGGACCCTTTTGGTTACGGGATCAGGTAACCTATATCCACATTTTTCTTCTAGCGTGTGAGCCACCATCTGATGCGACGGCCCAGGGTGCTACATATCATGGCTCCTTTGATTGAGAAGTGTTTTTACCGTGATATGTGTTCCGTACCCGTTTCATTTGCATTAGCGTTCATAGCATGTGTATACTCATATTTTCGTACTGAGCGTTTTTAGCTCACGTCTTTGATTTTTGGTTCTGGACACCTCATTCCACGAGACAGGGTTTAGGTTGGACGGTCCGAGTGGGAGCGGTCATTGAGTTGCTACAGTACCATGGGTTGTTTCCGTATCAGCTTTCCGTTTGTGGATTTTCAGTATTACCTTTCGATTGGGTTATATAACAATTATTTTAGTTGATTTCAGTACCAGTTGTATTCCGTAGGTTGGATTACTCAATCGTTTGAGTTTTCTCTTGTTATTTAATTGAGTTGTGTTTTAAGATATTAATTGCATGCTTAAGTTTGATTGGTTAGTGATTCCGTAACGGGTCACTACAATTGTTATATATGATAATGTATCAATTTTATGTTCAAATTTGAAATTTGATCGGATGTTATTAATATTTTTAATTTCAAAAAATCTTTCTATATTTTTAGAAATTTCTGTAAATGCTTTATATAATAATGTACCAATATTCGGTTCAAAATTTGAAAGTTGATTTGATGCTACTAATATTTTTTAGTTTTAGCTATTTTTTGTATTCATGTATATGTGTAAATTTCTATAAATACTATGTATGACAATGTATCAATTTTCGATTCAAAATGTGAAATTTGATCAGATGTTATCGCTATTTTTTAATTTCAGTTAATTTTTTCTATCTACATATATGTAAAAATTTTCATAAATCCTATATATATGATATTGTACTAATTTTTTTGTTCAAATTTGAAATTTGATTTGATATTATAAATATTTATAATTTCAGTTAATGTTTTTTTGTTTTGTATACATGTGAAAATTTTCACAAATGCTATATATTATAGTGTACCTATATTTTGTTCAAAATTTGAAATTTAATAGAATTTTGTCACTACTTTTAATTTTGGTTAATTTTTTTGTAATATATGTGTGAAAATTTTCATAAATGCTATATATAATAGATAATGTATCATGTTTCGATAAAAAATTTGAAAATTGATCCGATATCACTATTTTTCAATTTCAGTTAATTTTTTTATGTCACGCCCTGGGCCCAGGCCCGTGCCTGCGTGACTGCACACAATGGGCCCCTATAGCAACTACTTCGTATCCGTCCTCGCTTTACGAAAATGATTGACTCAAGTTGCTATAGAAGTCCATTGTAGCCCATTATAAGCTCATTTTAAATCCTTCATTTTTTTCATGTGGGACAGGAGTATCACAATCACTCGTGCCTGCGCGACTGCACACAATGGGCCCCTATAGCAACTACTTCGTATCCGTACTCGCTTTACAAAAATGATTAACCGAAGTTGCTATAGAAGTCCATTGTAGTCCATTATAAACTCATTTTAAATCCTTCATTTTTCCCATGTGAGACAGGAGTATCACAGTCACCCCTCCTTCAGAACACGATGTCCTTGTCGCGACCTGACCTCTCGAACCACCAGCACCAGGAATCTAAGGTGGCTCCTACGGGTTCAATAGGTGGCTCCCGTCATGTAGTACTTTGCCCAGCAGGTTCAAGAGGTTGCTCCCATGCACGTAGCACTTTGTTCCGCATAGCACTTATTTTCCGGGGTCTGCCGACGGGTGACCGTCTCTGATACCATTCAGTCACTCCCCGGGCCCAGGCCCGTGCTTGCGTGACTGCACATAATGGGCCCCTATAGCAACTAATTTGTATTTGTCCTCGCTTTACGAAAATAATTAATCAAAGTTGCTATAGAAGTCCATTGTAGCTCATTATAAACTCATTTTAAATCCTTCATTTTTCCCATGTGGGACAGGGGTATCACATTTTGTGTCCATGTACATGCTAAAATTTGTAAATATTATAAATGATAATTTAAGTTTTGCTTAACATAACCGATGTTATAGCTCGAACCACCTGAAAATATAAGTTTCACTTAAATATCTACATTGATGCAATATTTTATTCAATTTCTGTTATGATTTTGAATATTCTGATACTTGTAAATATTTAGTTCTCACTATTTTTTATCATATTAAATAAATATAAATAATTTTTATGTAATATTACGTTTTTAAACTTTTTAAAAGAGGTTGTTGTGTATGTTTGTTAAATTAATTATTCGTAAATAGATGTTATATCTATATTAATTAGAAATTTGATATCAATTTTTTAAAATTTTCTAAAAAAAATAATTAAATTTTTTCATTTAAATTTATTTAACTACCAAATGATAAAAATTTAGAATTTTTGAAAAGAATTTATTTATTTTAAAATATTGGTAGAAAAATAATATATTATATTTTACATATCATTTTCTACATTCTATTATTCACTCAACCGAGATAAAGAACTCAAATCTAACAGCATAAAATTGTTATTCCCATTTAAGCGTTATCCCCAATGACATAAACATTTTGTATATAATATTTATTTTATAATAATATTTAAGATTTAAATATATTTTAGTCAAAAAAATATTTAAATATATTTACTAAATTATATTAATATTTTAATTTAATTATTAAAATACTAATACTTCGTCTATCACACAGGTCAAATGCTATTTTTGTATATAGAAACAAATTTTATAAGCACACAATATGTGTACATTGCCACTACCCACTAGCATCCTTTTCCCATAAAATGAATTAATAGTAACTAGGCGGTCCGGTCCCGGTTTTTCCAACCCGGCGGGTTGAACGGGTCCGACCCGGCGGGTTGGAACCGTCCAACCCGGCGGGTTGGACACGTGGCGCCCATCAGGGCGCCCAGATCCAACGGCCACTAGCAAGTGGCCGTTGGATCATTCAATGGCCACGATCTTGTTGCCGTAGACCCGTTCGACCCGCCGGGAAAATCGGCTAATTTTTTTTTTTTTTAAAAAAAAACCTACTTTTTATGATTTTATCTATAAATACCCTCAACCTTCTTTTATTTTGTTTACACAATTCTCTCTTCGTTCTCTCTATTCTCAATTCCTTTTAATTTCTTGAATTATCAAAAATATCAAGTTTTGATTATTGGTTTATTGTCAATTGTTGATTTTTTTTCATATTTATACAATTACAAATGTCCGAAGCGGGATCAAGTCGTAGGGGTGACAAAGGAAAAGGAAAGGAAAAGAGCATCATACCACCCGAGGTCGAGTATCCTCAATTCAATGTCGATGGATTTGATCTTGAATATTTCGATGATGAAATTCAAGAAATTCGACAAGAGGCGCAACAAAGACAACAAGTTGAATAACCACCACCACCACCACGTCATCATGCAAGTCAAGAAAGTATGAACGATCCGGCGGCCTCTCAAAGACAAACTCGAGCGGTGCCTCGCTCGACATCCGATATCTTCACCAAACACTTCGACAAGGTGACGCTTTCCTCCGGTGATTTGCAAGCCAAATGCAAATATTGTTCAAAATGTTACAAATTTAAACAAGGAGGTGGTTATGGAACTTTGACGCGGCATATCGAGAAAAATCATCCGGTGGAAATTGGTATTGATCGTGGTCAAACTCAAATTCCGGCATTCTCTTCTCAATCGGGTAATGAATCTCAACTATTTAAATATAACGAAGCTAGATTTAGACAAGAAACGGCTAAATTTTGTGTGGTTGAACAACTTTCTTTTAGTTTTAGCGATAAATTATCTTTTGAAAATTGGCTTTCTACAAGTGCAAATCCTTCTATTAGACGTATTCCAAGAAATAGTCTCAAACGCACAATGAAAAAGTTAGTCGTTGATCAAAAGAAAGAATTAATTAAGGAATTTTATAGTTTGAATAATAAAGTTTTTTTGTGTTCCGATATTTGGAGTGATCATTGGCAAAGTTGTTCATATATGGGTATTACATATCATTGGATTGATAATAATTGGAACATTCAAAAAAGGTTGCTTGCATATAGATGTTTCAATGAATCACACACGGCACAAAATATTTCGCAACTTATATTTGTTATTTTAGAAGAATATGGTCTAACTACCAAAGTTTTTTCAATGTCTTTTAATAATGCTAGTGCAAATACTTCTAGTATTAGTGAGCTTATTGAAATATATAAACCATCACTAGGTGGCAAATTTTTTCATATTAGATTCACATGTCATATTTTAAATTTGTGTGTTCAAGATGGACTAAAAAGTTTAGGCATACATATTCAACCAATTAGGAACGCTATTCATTATTTATGGACGCATCCTCAAGTTATGAAGCAATGAGAAAAATTTTGTAGAGTAAATGGTATGAAGCCTAAGCGGTTTGCACGAGATGTTCCAACTCATTGGAATTCAACATATAAATTGTTATTATCCTCTTTTGAATATAAAGATTTATTATGTACATTTTTTCATCAATTTGTTCAAGCTCGTGATATTTATTTGTTTTCAAATCAATGGAACATATGCACTAGTATTTGTGAAATTTTAAAAGATTTTAATGATGGTAGTGACCAATTATCCGGTGTTTATTACCTCACTTCACATTTAGTTTTAACACATTGTTGCAACATTGCTTTTATTTTTCATGAACATGTTAATTCTAATGATAGTGTTTTATCTCAATGTATTCTCGTCATGAAAGCAAAATGGGAAAAATATTTTTTGCTCATTCCTGAAATTTTTTTATGTGCTTTTGTTTTAGATCCTAGACTTAAATTAGATGGCTTAAGCGACATGTTAACATTATATTATGAATCTTTGGAGCCTATTCCGGAAATGATTCCTTCTATCTCATTGATTGTTTTTTTTTAAAGGTAGCTATGGCCACTTATTTAATGATAAAAAAGAAACATTACAAGGAGAAGAAAAGCTCCCAATAATAAAAACATGAAAAGAACACCAAAGTGTCTAACACTTAAGTCTAGACATAGCAAAACAAACTAATCCAATCAAAACAAAAAAAAATTACAACCAATTCCGAACTTAATATTTGTGTGGCCTCAAATCTGTAAGAGTGGGTGCCCAGTGAGCCAACTGTGTGGCTATGGGCTTTGTTGACTCTTTGTATAAACAATCTTTTGTTTAATATTATTTACACTTTTATGGCAATGACTTTATATTACTTCATATTGTTATATTGCGATATACTATTGTTGTTTTGATAAAGACCTTGAATATACTATAGTGTATGTAAGATGTGGTAGAACATGGAGATGTCTATCATGAAATACATCTTATAGTCACTGTATATTCTAAAACCGTTCCTAGTCGATTGAGCCGTCCGATAATAAGGATAAGGATCGCTCGAGTTTGAGACTAGCATTTGCGATGCGGAGTACCACGTTTCATTGGTAGGGAACATGGAGATGTTCGAAGCATGCAAATGGATATTCATAGGATGAATAATCGAACTACCCTATCCGGACTTTCCAAGTGGTTATCACTTATCGAGTGGATAAAGTCCGCGGTTTTGGTTGTACACCATTAGTCCTTACGACTTGAAACATCATGGAGACTCTATATGCTAGTGCTGTGCTTTGACTCGTTTACCGACTCTATGGGGGTCATCAGGTGTCGAGATTGGGTACAGTTACGACACATATAGGAGTCAATGCATTGTTGTCAAGGATTCACCACATACTTGCGAGTGTGGATATCCTATGCGATCTGAGGAGATATTAGTGTGACAAATCTCTGGCCAGAGTACTTGATGTGATTTAAGAAATGGTTTCTTAGTAGCACATGCGATGTCACTAATTTGATCTTCAAGATGCATTGCATAGTTATCGAATCTTGAGCGACTCTCGATATACCAATGGTTGTTGATTCGATCGGGATATATGGATGAAGGGACCGTACTGTACGTTAACCAAAATCTACTGGTTCTTGTAGGCACTATCAGTGATACCTAGGGAATCATGGGGCGATGTTGCTAGGCGCTTTACCATGATTCGTTGGGCAAGTCGGAAAGTGTTGTTCCGAGTCACAAGGAGTTGTGAGCCCACGGCTAGCTGTATCCCTGAACCATTGAGGGTCACACAGTGTAATGGAGTTTTAATCCCCGTTGAGATAGTTAAATTTAAAGAGTTAAATTTAATGAACTAAGGAGTTGGACTTCTTAAATAAGAGTAAGGGAGTAGGATTTCCTAAAATGACATAGGGATGGACATTTTTGGAAACCACTGAATTCGGATTCAAGAAAATTTATTTTGACTTTAAAACGTGCAGAAATGGTTTCTGTGCACATTGGTGAAATCGTTTCATCAATCGGAGTCACGATGAATTTTATATTAATTTCTGAACGAGCGGGCTTTGCTTGTCGGGCCCCAGCTTATGACTAATGGGCGCTAAGGTGTTAGTGGCCTGCATTATAAATAAGTTATTTCAGTACAGAAATTACACACAACAGGTCATAATTTTGAGACAGGATTTTCGAAACCCTACCCCTCTCAAAAACGTTTTCGGCCGACCCCTCCCCTCTGCCCGAGAAAATTCCGGTTTGTGATTTTGAATCGCGGTCAGGAATAACGAATCAGATTCGTGTAATCTCTTCGCAGAAAACTTCTGATAGATTTTCTAGTGCAATCTATCAGAGGGATTAAACCTCTGTTCGTGGACCTGATTGAAGGCGTTCATCGGTTCCAGGGAGAGACAACAAGAGCAGAATTGTTCTGTTGGTGTCCATTAATCTCGTTGCGAGATTTGAGGTAAAATTTATTTAATTGTTATTTAAATTTTACACACACAATAATTCAATCGTTGTATGGTTGATACCCACACCATGGAATCGTTCCATGAGAAAATTTTTAAACTTCCGCTGCACCGGGTATCAATCGTAATTGGTCTGGGAACTCGCCAGTTTTCCAACAGTGGTATCAGAGCCAGGTTTCTCAGATCAATCGATTGAATTAATCAATTGTACAAAATTTTTGAGTCTCGGTTTTTGAAACAAAATAAATATTTTTAATAAAAAAATTTTTTTTTCCGGGGGGCGAAACCCGGGCAGCGATTGGATCGCTGCCCGGAAGGGGCAGCGATGGTCGCTGCCCCCAGGGGCGGCGCACGGCGCCGCCCAAAGGGGGCGCACGGCGCCGCCCAGGGGCGGCGCACGGCGCCGCCCAGGGGCGGCGCTCGGCGCCGCCCAGCGGCGGCGCCAGGCGCCGCCAGGGCAGCAAGCGTTGCTGCCCTAAGGGGGCAGCCGGGCTGCCCCGGCCCGCGCCCCGGGTGCGGGCCGGCCCGGGAGTGTCCCGGGCGACCCGCGGGAAAAATTATATTTTAATTTTAATATTTAAAATTTTATTTTTGGTCCGGTCAAAAATTGTTTTTGATTGGTTCACGAGATTTCGGATCGAATTGTTCGAGTCCGTAAATTTTAAAATTGATTTTGGATAAATTTGAATTTTTGGAAAATTTTAATATTTTATCCGTAAATTGAATTTTGAAATCAATTATTTTGGTACAATTGATGATAAGATATGATCTTATGATATATTAGATAAAATATGATTTTATTTGTAAAATTGGATTTTATAGATAAAATATGATTTTATTTGATATGGAGATAAAATATGATTTTATATGTGAAATGTGATTTTATATATAAAATATGATTTTATCTTGTTTAAATTTGAATTGCCACAGCATGTTATCCAATAAATTAATTTTGAATTAAATGTTATTGGATAAGGATGATCGATTGCCATGACCAATTTTGTAGGTGTATGTTAGGAATTTACATTTTGTCTTTATTGTTGTTGGTTTTATTAATGGGCCTGGTTTATGGCCCGATATGAATGTCATATGTAATAAAAGTGGGCTTGGTTTATAGCCCGTTCCCACCCCCTAAAAATGTATCCCCTACTTGTCATTGTTATTTAATTGTAAATACATTAGATTTAGTGGGAGATCAAGATTTGAAGATGGTGGGACCAGCAGACAATGAAGACTGAAGAAATGTAAATTGGAAGCATATGTAATAGGATTGCATTTGCATACTGCATATTACCTAGGATTGGACTAAGACCCGTGATTGGCAACCACGGGTCAATTAGAAATGGAATCGATCATCCTATATAATATGTGATATTATGATTGTATGCATGTTTAGACATAAATTGCGTGAATCCGGCAATGCATGCAATAAATTAAATATGATGAGACAAATGTTTTTATAAATAAAATCCCTCATTTTAAATATGATTTAAAATTTATATCAAGATAAATAAAGGAAATTTAAATATTGTTTAAATGTTCCTACCTTCCATCAACGGTCAATGTATGTGATGCTACCCGCGGATACGGTCCGGCTCATATTATTGGGGGGGCCCGTCCGTCGGAAAGCTGTACATTGGATCGACAAATGTTGTAAGTTGGGTGGAACTCCCATGGGATCGGCTCATATTATTGGGGGATCCACATGGCGACCGTCCATCACAACTTAATATTGATGGGTCATCTTGACATGTCACTTTAAACGGCGTCATATTATTGGGCCCTTATTGGACATGAGGTAAATACATGGGGGTTGCTTTGGAAGCAATTGGGCTCTACCTTTTGAGAATTATGGTTGGCTGATATTATTCGGGACCATAAGTTTGTCAATTGGACTCCATGTTCTCACTAAGGAAAAAGTTTCCCGTTTTCACTAGAGGGTGGTGAAATCGTTAAAATAGTGGGAGTGAGATTCATAAAATTAAATTCGCCTATTTTATGTCTTAGTAAATTGTTAAACAATCATTGATATATGTCTGTTTTTCCTTTTCAGTATTTCATACAATGAATTCGCGAAATCCTTTATTCTCGATCCTCGAACAAAACAAGCTGACTGGCGCCAACTATACGGAATGGTTCCGGAAGTTGAAGATTGTCTTAACTTCGGAGAAAATGCTCTACGTGTTAGAGAAAGCACCTCCGAAGGAAGCACCAGCTGACATAAGTCCGGAGGAATTGGCCAAACTTGATACATGGTGTGACCATGACATCAAGACCAAATGCTATATGCAAGCCTCGATGTCTGATGAACTCCAGAGGCGATTTGAGGACACGGTGAATGCTGCTGACATTCACACGCAACTCAAGGAACTTTTTGGGGCTCAGTCGAGGGCTGAAAGGTTCTCTACTGTTAAGGAGTTGATGACGTGCCGCATGCGTGAAGGGACTTCGGTCCGTGATCATGGGGTACGAGTGATTTGGCTCATACAGAAGTTAGCGACCCTTGATTTGGTGTTGGAGCATGAACTCAATGTGGACTTGCTGCTTCTATCTCTTCCTTCTTCATTTGATGGATTCGTGATAAATTTTAATATGAACAAGATAGAGGCCACCCTTGAAGAGATGGTCAATATGCTCGTTACATATGAATCCACACTTAAGAAGGATAAGCCAGCTTTCTTGGTGGGCTCCTCATCTTCTGCTAAGAAGGGGCCAAGTATGAAGGGCAAGAAACGTTCTGCCCCACCCAAGAAAGTGGAACCCGAGAAGAAGCAAAAGACAAAGGCTTCAAACGATGGAAAATCCAAGGATGTTTGCCATTACTGCAAGAAGCCGGGTCATTGGAAGCGCAACTGCAAGGAGTATCTTGAGCAGTTGGGAACTGCAAAGGGTATGTTCTATATCGAAATAAACATGTCACTTAATACAACTTGTTGGGTATTGGATACCGGATGTGGTTCTCACATTTGCAATGATTTGCAGGTGATGACAAGAAGTCGCAGGCTTAGAATGGGTGAGACCCAGCTGAGGCTCGGGAATGGTTCCAGAGTTGAAGCTACGGCCATTGGAGATGTTTGTTTGATTTTGCAGAATGGTTTTAAATTATTGTTGAGAGATGTTTTATTTGTGCCAGATTTAATTAAAAACATTATTTCTATTTCTATGCTTGATAGAGATGGTTATTCTTGTAATTTTGTGAATGGGATTTGCAGTATTTACAAGAATGAATGTTTAATTGGAAATGGACAACTTGAAAACGATCTATATAATTTAAAACTAAAAGACGTTCCAGTGAATTGTATTGACAAACCGGCAACAACAAACAAAAGGAAAATCGATAGTCAAAACCCGGCAAACCTTTGGCACGCTAGACTAGGTCATATTTCCTCAAGGAGGATGAACAAGCTAGTGGGAGAGGGCATGTTTGATATGTCTGATATTAACTCTCTACCTACTTGTGAATCCTGCCTAAAAGGGAAAATGACTAAATCTCCTTTTAAGGGGAAGCCTGAACGTAGTCAAAATCTGTTGGATTTGATCCATACAGATGTTTGTGGTCCATTTAGAGTAGGGACTCAACATGGCCACACCTACTTCATTACCTTTACTGATGATTATTCTAGGTATGGGTATTTATATTTAATGAAATATAAGTCTGAAGCATTTGAAAAGTTCAAAGAATTCAAGGCTGAAGTAGAAAACAAGCTAGGTAAAAGTATTAAAGCACTTCGATCGGATCGAGGTGGAGAATACTTGAGTACCGAGTTTTTGGACTATCTGAAAGAGAATGGGATTCTCTCTCAGTGGACTCCTCCTATGACACCACAGCTTAATGGTGTATCGGAGCGTCGTAATCGAACTTTGTTGGACATGGTTCGATCTATGATGAGCTTCACTGAGCTTCCACCTTCGTTTTGGGGCTATGCGCTTGAAACGGCGGTATTGTTGTTGAATAACGTCCACACTAAAGCAGTGGACAAAACACCATACGAGTTATGGAATGGCAAAGCTCCTAAGTATTCGTACTTGAGGATTTGGGGATGTCCTGCTTACGTGAAGCGGACAGTGGGAGATAAGTTGGATAGTCGATCCAGCTTGTGTTATTTTGTGGGGTATCCGAAGAATTCAATCGGATATTATTTCTATTATCCTGCTGAAACAAAGGTGTTTGTTTCACGGAATGCCACCTTCTTGGAGAAGGAGTTCTTATTGGATAAGAAAGGCGAGATGATGGAACTCGAAGAAGTTCGAGAAGAACCCGAAATACAAAATAACGATCCCACACCTCAGGAACCATTGCTGGACACGCCTGCACCTAGAAGATCCGAGAGGACTTCTAGACCTCCAGTTCGATATGGTCTTCTTCTTGAAGAGGGTCAAGATGAACCCGACATTGGATGTGATCCAAGAAGCTTCAAGGAAGCAATTTCTGATGCGGATTCGAATTTATGGCTTGAAGCTATGCAATCAGAATTGGATTCGATGCATACTAACCAAGTCTGGACTTTAGTGGATCCTCCCGATGGAATTGTTCCAATAGGGTGTAAATGGATCTACAAAAGAAAGCTTGGGCCTGATGGTAAAGTATTGACTTACAAGGCGCGATTGGTGGCTAAAGGTTATACTCAAAGGCAAGGAGTTGACTATGACGAAACCTTTTCACCAGTTGCAATGTTCAAGTCCATAAGAATCCTAATTGCCATAGCTGCATGGTATGACTATGAGATATGGCAAATGGATGTGAAGACTGCTTTTCTTAATGGAGACATTAAGGAAGAAATCTATATGAAGCAGCCTGAGGGGTACACATCCATGGGAAGCGAGCATAAGGTATGCAAGCTTCAGAGATCAATTTATGGTCTAAAACAAGCATCAAGAAGTTGGAACCAGAAATTTGATGAAACAATTAAAGACTTTGGTTTCATCAAGAACCCGGAAGAACCTTGCGTGTACAAGAAAGTAGTTAAGGATGCGGTGACATTCTTAGTACTTTATGTTGATGACATCCTACTCATTGGGAATGATGTAGGGATGTTGCAGTCAACAAAGATATGGTTATCAGGTAGATTTTCGATGAAGGATTTGGGTGAGGCATCCTACATTCTTGGGATACAGATCTATAGGGATAGATCTAAGAGAATGATAGGACTCACTCAATCAACCTACATCGATACCATATTGAAACGGTTTTCAATGGATGGGTCCAAAAGAGGACATCTACCCATGTGTCATGGAGTTTCTCTATCCAAGTCTATGTGTCCCAAGACTGATGAAGAGATAGAGAATATGACACATGTACCATATGCGTCAGCTATAGGTAGTATCATGTATGGGATGATATCTACCAGACCGGATGTAGCATTTGCTCTGAGTGTCACGAGCAGATATCAGTCTAATCCTGGTCAGATGCATTGGAAAGCCGTGAAGGACATTCTTAAGTACTTGCGAAGGACTAAGAATATGTTCATGGTTTATGGAGGACGAGAACTCAAACTGGAAGGCTATACCGACTCTAGCTTCCAAAGTGATGTGGATGACTCGAAGTCAACCTCTGGATTTGTGTTCATGCTCAATGGCGGTGCTGTCTCTTGGAAGAGTTCCAAGCAGGACACCACAGCGGATTCCACCACTGAGGCTGAATACATTGCAGCATCAGCTGCTGCTAAAGAGGCCGTTTGGATGAGGAATTTCGTCCAAGAGTTGGGCGTCATTCCTGAATATGTTGGTCCAGTCCCGGTGTACTGCGACAACACGGGTGCCGTTGCTCAAGCAAAGGAACCAAGGTCTCATAAAAGATCCAAACACGTACTGAGGAAATACCACATAATCCGGGAGATTGTGGAAAGAGGAGACATCAGTGTCGAACGAGTGGCCTCTGCAGACAATATCGCTGATCCACTTACTAAGCCTTTGCCAGGACCATTGTTTGACAAACATCGCGAAGCAATGGGTCTACGTAGTATGACTAGTTGGCTATAGGGCAAGTGGGAGATTGTAAGAGTGGGTGCCCAGTGAGCCAACTGTGTGGCTATGGGCTTTGTTGACTCTTTGTATAAACAATCTTTTGTTTAATATTATTTACACTTTTATGGCAATGACTTTATATTACTTCATATTGTTATATTGCGATATACTATTGTTGTTTTGATAAAGACCTTGAATATACTATAGTGTATGTAAGATGTGGTAGAACATGGAGATGTCTATCATGAAATACATCTTATAGTCACTGTATATTCTAAAACCGTTCCTAGTCGATTGAGCCGTCCGATAATAAGGATAAGGATCGCTCGAGTTTGAGACTAGCATTTGCGATGCGGAGTACCACGTTTCATTGGTAGGGAACATGGAGATGTTCGAAGCATGCAAATGGATATTCATAGGATGAATAATCGAACTACCCTATCCGGACTTTCCAAGTGGTTATCACTTATCGAGTGGATAAAGTCCGCGGTTTTGGTTGTACACCATTAGTCCTTACGACTTGAAACATCATGGAGACTCTATATGCTAGTGCTGTGCTTTGACTCGTTTACCGACTCTATGGGGGTCATCAGGTGTCGAGATTGGGTACAGTTACGACACATATAGGAGTCAATGCATTGTTGTCAAGGATTCACCACATACTTGCGAGTGTGGATATCCTATGCGATCTGAGGAGATATTAGTGTGACAAATCTCTGGCCAGAGTACTTGATGTGATTTAAGAAATGGTTTCTTAGTAGCACATGCGATGTCACTAATTTGATCTTCAAGATACATTGCATAGTTATCGAATCTTGAGCGACTCTCGATATACCAATGGTTGTTGATTCGATCGGGATATATGGATGAAGGGACCGTACTGTACGTTAACCAAAATCTACTGGTTCTTGTAGGCACTATCAGTGATACCTAGGGAATCATGGGGCGATGTTGCTAGGCGCTTTACCATGATTCGTTGGGCAAGTCGGAAAGTGTTGTTCCGAGTCACAAGGAGTTGTGAGCCCACGGCTAGCTGTATCCCTGAACCATTGAGGGTCACACAGTGTAATGGAGTTTTAATCCCCGTTGAGATAGTTAAATTTAAAGAGTTAAATTTAATGAACTAAGGAGTTGGACTTCTTAAATAAGAGTAAGGGAGTAGGATTTCCTAAAATGACATAGGGATGGACATTTTTGGAAACCACTGAATTCGGATTCAGGAAAATTTATTTTGACTTTAAAACGTGCAGAAATGGTTTCTGTGCACATTGGTGAAATCGTTTCATCAATCGGAGTCACGATGAATTTTATATTAATTTCTGAACGAGCGGGCTTTGCTTGTCGGGCCCCAGCTTATGACTAATGGGCCCTAAGGTGTTAGTGGCCTGCATTATAAATAAGTTATTTCAGTACAGAAATTACACACAACAGGTCATAAATTTGAGACAGGATTTTCGAAACCCTACCCCTCTCAAAAACGTTTTCGGCCGACCCCTCCCCTCTGCCCGAGAAAATTCCGGTCTGTGATTTTGAATCGCGGTCAGGAATAACGAATCAGATTCGTGTAATCTCTTCGCAGAAAACTTCTGATAGATTTTCTAGTGCAATCTATCAGAGGGATTAAACCTCTGTTCGTGGACCTGATTGAAGGCGTTCATCGGTTCCAGGGAGAGACAACAAGAGCAGAATTGTTCTGTTGGTGTCCATTAATCTCGTTGCGAGATTTGAGGTAAAATTTATTTAATTGTTATTTAAATTTTACACACACAATAATTCAATCGTTGTATGGTTGATACCCACACCATGGAATCGTTCCATGAGAAAATTTTTAAACTTCCGCTGCACCGGGTATCAATCGTAATTGGTCTGGGAACTCGCCAGTTTTCCAACAAAATCGTATCTCGAAGCAGTAGTGCTCCTGATCGACTGTTGAACCTCTTCTTCTTTTTCTCAATCCAATTGGTTCTCGAAGGAAGGGTCATGAGCATGCCTAAAAGCATATGAGTCCGTCATAAATTGCATGTACTCAAAATAATCATCAGAATCAAAATCATTTTCCGTCAAGCCAGCCCACATCGGATTAACAACCATGGACTTAGTGGAGTCGAAAATACCAGATTTCTTTGTTTTATTTTTGTTATGCGCGAATGTATAATAGATATAAAGTTATCTCTAAATGACTGATGATTTTGTGGTTTTTCTGATAACAATGTCTTATATTTGAGATGATATCTCATGTTCAAGATCCAATCATAAAAATCTCTCCCTCAAAAAATTATCTCAAAACAAAATTATTTGAAAATCACCCATCAAATTGTTTAATTTCATTTTACAAATACATAAAAACTCTTTGAAACAGATTAACGTCAATTTTGTGAGATCGATAGATCTCTTATTCAGCTCTGCCCATAAAAAAGTATTATTTTTTATATTAACAATATTATTTTTACAACTATAAGTCAGAGACTCATCTCATAAATGTATATCCGTGAGATCGTCACACGTCTTGACACCTATTTACATATAATAAATATCTTTTCACAATTTATATATATAAAAGAAATATATCTTGTGGTGTTAATTTTAGTTATACTGCTTTAAGAAACATCTTGTCCCCCCTCAATTCTGACAAACATCATTCTATAATATCCCCAAATATTGAATAAAGTTAATGATTCTCTCTTTTTTAAAAAAATGTTACAGATATAAACATTCTAAACTTTTTCTCTTTTGGACAGCCATGCCATGCGAAATTTAAGAATGGTACCAAACGTTCGTAGTTTCATCTGTATACATATGTCTGTATTATTTTCTTAAGAAAAAAACTACTATAACTTTGTGTTGCTCAAAATGTACACGTACACTAAAGTTGCTAGTAACATGCCACAAAATTGATGTTCCAGATCCGGCCAATATTGCACAACTTGAATAGCAAAAGTTCACAATTACTTTAGCGGAAATTTCAACATCTTGTACTCGTCTTCGTCGCCGTCATCTGATTCACGAATTTTTCGATACGTGAACCGCAAACTTTTAGTGGCAATTCTGTCCCTAGTTTTGTGTGAGTTGATGAAATTAAAGTTTTGAAAAATTTAAGAAATATAGAATCATGGTAGCGTGTAGAAAATTTATATTGAAGAGAAATCCTCACTGAAGGGTTCCCGATTTAGAGATCCAAATTTATATTATTTAGTTAGATTAAGAGATAATTCTTAAATATATCCTTATAGTTTTATTATTGTCCAAAATATATCCCTTTTGTTTTTCGTATCCTAAAAATATCCCTTATTAATTATAAAGTGTCTCGAATATGTCCTTGAAACTAAATAATATATATTCTGCCCTTTAATTCCCATTTTATTATTATAAAGCTTAATCTCATCATGCATCCGTAAGTAAATTAAAACAGATTACCTCTTTGACCAAGATGTTGTCGGGTTATGTCCACCGGGTTTTACAGGTTGTTCCTCACAACCAAACCACGCGGTCGCAACCGATGGTTCTTGTCGCAGACTCCTTCAGCAGCATCTAGCACAGCTTTATTTCGTTTCCTACCTTAAGGCGTATAATAATCGCTTAATTTTTGAATGAAAACAACATGATAGGCAAGAGCTTCGGAAATTTATTCAGACAACATATTATTACATAAATCAACTTCCTTTGAAGAGGAGGAAATAACTTGTTTGGCTACTCATCGTAGTCTTGTTCTTGAAATACATAAAATTAAAAATTTAATACAAACGTAGAAAGAGAAATATTACAATATTTTTTAATTTGTAAGAAAACTGAAGGGAATGATTGTGGGGACCTCGGGTTGCTAATTTCATCTTAGGCAATTAAAGATTAATTAACAATCAAATCTTAAAAGAATACTCAAACCAATAACTAAAAAAAAAATATTTAAAAGACTGCACCTTGCTCGATCGGTTAAATCCTACCGATCGATCGAGCAAGAAAATCCATTTTTCGGGTTTGAGCAGAACTTGACCTCGCTCGATCGGTCAAACTCTACCGATCAATCGAGCAAGAATAATCAATGTTTTTGTTTCAAAAATACAGGTCTCGCTCGATCGGTGCAATTCAACCGATCGAGCGGACAACCCTGCTCTAAAATTCTGCAGAATCCATTTTGCTGTCATGTTTGAAAATCCAATCCAAAAACATTCAAGAACCGACTCAACTTATGGTTTAACAAATTTGGAACATGCATATATACATAAACTAAGTCTCAAGCATAAATCTATGCATTTATTACACCAAACGGATAGTTAAAACAAACATTAAACTACAAGTTACACAAAGTGTCACAAGTGTACTTAAAACCATAATTCTTCTAACAAGTTTGATGCTATTCAAACTATCATACTTCAACTAAAACCCGAGTCCACACTTTCTAAATCTCTCTCCAGAACTGTCAATGTCGTCTCTGACTAGCTCCTGCCCCCTCTGTTGCCATGCACACATACAAAACAAAGCAACAGCCGGATAAACTCCGGTGAGAATACAATCTCAGTATAATCAACATATATATGCGTTAATGTAAATCATATCAACTCTAACATTTCATCTCGAGAATAGAGTAATCAAACGCATACATATATATACAGAATTGATTCATATAACGTCATTGCCCTCAAGATTCGTATCCGATCTTGACATGGATATCCATCTATCGTAGTCGTCTGACTCAAAAATAAGGTTCATCAAACCTTGGCAAGAATCAATTCATATACCAGATCATCTCATATCAAATAAAGATTCACTACCTGTGATGGATCGATAACATCAATTATAAAACGATAAACAGGTATGTGATTTGGCGGAATAACTCAAGAAGCATCATTCTCGAGTTTCAAATTCTTGACACTCGATGTTGTCTTATACCTTTCTCGTTCTTGTAGATTCTTCAAGGTCTCAAATATGAAACACATCAAGAACACAATATCAAAGTATATCCAAACTCACAACTCAAACTTCATTCAAGTTTCACAATCAAATCAACTTCCAAAACCTTGATCAAAGTTTTCTCGGTTCAAAGACTACGATGTCGAGATGATCAATTCCAATACTAATCAGAAATAAGATGATATACAAGCTAAAATATCAGCTATGAGCTCAATACATAGTCATCTCAATCACAAGACATCAAAACAACTTCAAATCATAACCCGGCGGCGTATCGACAAAAAATCGGTAACCGAAACTATATCAAATCCTTTCGAACCATCATATCAACTTCATGAACATAATAAATCAGCAAGAATACTTCATAAATCACCATAGCAGTAGCTAACAATTTCGAAATCTAAGTTGAAATGTCATAAGAATCATAAACGATATCCGGTCTTCGATCTGGTTGCGATATAGCGATACACATAACATCAAGAACACACAACCATGCTCAAAATCTGATTCTTCCTAACATATATTTCGAACACAAGGAATCAAAGAGATACTTACATCAAATCGAAGCTCTCGAAGAGAGGATTCCTGAACTATGCTCGGAACTGAAATCGGACTACCAAATCAAAAGTTACAAAGATTTGAAGATGAAGTCACAAGAAGAAAATTGATGTCTCGGCTCTTGCTTCTGAAATTCTGAAAGAAATCTTCCACTTACACGTACAAATGTATGACTAAGCAAGGAAATAAGATAAATGCAAGCCAAATTGCATTTTAGTCCCTCAAATCTTCATTATTTGCAATTTGGTTCTCGGCCCTTATTTTAATTCCATTTCAATCCTAAATAATTTAAGAATATATTAGAATTTAAATCTAAACTCTAAAAATTCTCAAATTAAATAATTTCGGATTAAAAATTAAATAATCTCGGATTAAATAAAATAATCCCAAGCATTACATTTCTCCCCCACTAAAGCATGAGTTCTTCCTCGAATTCATAAGCAATCCATATAAATAGTCTGTATACACATAAGATAAAGAATAACAGAAAACCAAATAAGAACTCACATCAGTGGAATAGATAGAGAAATCTCTGCCTCATGTCTTCTTCGACTTCCCATGTAGCCTCTTCAACTCCATGCCTATTCCACTGAATCTTCACCAATGGAATGCTCTTGTTTTGGAGTTGTTTTTCCTTTCTATCAAGTATCTGAATCTGCTGTTCAAAGTAGCAAAGAGTTTCATCTAATTCAGCTTCATCAGGTTGCAAGATATGAGATTCATCAGGTTGATACTTTCAAAGCATCAAGACATGAAATACATCGTGGATACCAGATAAAGATGTAGGAAGAGCGAGTCGATAAGCAAGATTGCCTATCTTCTCGAGTATCTCATATGGACCAATAAATCGTGGAGATAACTTTCCTCGCTTGCCAAATCTGACTGTGCCCCTGAACGGTGAAATTTTCAAGAACACTCTATCTCCCTGTTCAAAACATAACGGTCGTCGTTGAATATTCGCATATCTGGATTGTCTATGATGCGTTGTTCTCATTCTCTGTTGAATCAACTTTGCCTTCTCAGTCATCTGTCTGATCATATCTGGTCCCAATTCAGGTACCTCTGACACATCATCCCAATACAGTGGTGATCGACACTTCTTTTCATACAGTGCTTCGAATTGAGCCATCTCAATACTAGTTTGATAAATGTTGTTATATGAGAACTCCACAAGTGGTATTGAATCTTGCCATGTAATACCAAAAACTAGTACTATAGCTCTAAGAATATCCTCAAGAGTCTGAATAGTTCATTCAAATTGTCCGTCAGTTTGAGGATGATAAGAAGTACTCAAATGTAATTTCATATCTAGAGCTTGTTGCAAACTGTGCCAAAAATGAGATGTGAATCGAGGATCTCTATCAGATACGATAGACTTTGGCACTCCGTGCAATCTTACCACTTCTTTGACATATAAATATGTCATTTGGTCATGTCTATACGTCATTTTATATGGAATGAAGCATGTAGACTTCGTCAATCGATCAATGATTACCCATATAGCATCGCATCCTCGGGATGATCGTGGCAATTTCGTCACAAAATCCATGGAAATGTGTTCCCATTTCTATTTAGGAACAGATAAACTCTGCAATAAGTCACCTGGTTTCTTCCTCTCAGCCTTCACCTGTTGGAAATTTAAGCATTTTGATATAAATTCAGTCACATCATACTTCATGTGTTTCCACAAGTATTGAATTTTCAAATCGTTATACATTTTTCTGCCTCGAGGATGTACACTGAATCGAATACAATGGGCTTTTTTCAAGATATTCTGTCTTAAATCTGAAAGATCGGGAACAACAATTTGGTTATTCACATACAAAATACCATTAGTACTGACCTTAAACTCAGATTGATGCCCTGATCTGATCATTTCAATCGACTTCTGAACACTTAAGGCTGATTTTTGTGCTTCTTTGATTCGAATCAACAATTCAGGCTCAGCGCTGATAGCACAAATTCTCATTTGTCTTCTATCTGTCTCAAATATTAATCCAGAAATACAACAATCTTCAATCAAATGAGATACACCTTTAGTAGACAAAGATAAGGCACATACTGTGGGGACCTCGGGTGGCTAATCTCATCTTAGGGCAATTAACGATTAATAAAACAATTAATCAAACAATTAAAGAATAAACTAAAACAAGAGCAAATTTTATTTTTTTTTAAAAATGAGCCTCGCTCGATCAGTTAAACATCACCAATCGAGCGAGCAACAATTTACCCACTCTCGGGCTCAAGCCAAAGGTGGCCTCGCTCGATCGGTCAAATCTTACCGATCGAGCGAGCTAGAATTTGCTCGAATCTGCTGCTGATTTTTGTGCTGTCAAACTTTATTCTAAACATGCTAAACAACTTGAAGCAAGCTATATCCAATCTGGAAATATTCATATATACATGTATCAATTCTCAAGCAACACTACATGTATTTCTTACATCAACAAAGTAGTTTAAAATACAACAAAAGCACTAAACTATACAAAGTGATAATATGTTCTTCAACTACAACTAAGCATAATTCTTCTAGCATGCTTAACAAGAATGCATCATACATCATTCTGCTACACAACAACCCGAGTCCCACGTCTAGACTCTCTCTCGAGCTACCCATGTTCTCTCTAGCTAACTTCTGCCCCACCTGTTGTAATGCATACATACAAAACAAAACAACAGCCGGATAAACTCCGATGAGAATATATTTCCCAGTATAATCAACATATAAATGCATTAAATAAATTCATATCGACTCTAAAGATAATCGACTCAACAATAAAGTAAATAACGCATATCTCGCTCAGTAATTGATTCATATATCATCGATGCCATCAAGATTCGTAACCGATCTTGACATGGATATCCATCTGTCGAAGTCGTCTCAGACTTGAATATAAGATCGCCTCAGATTTTGGCAATAGAATCAATTCTATCAATATCATATCATAATCAACTCATATTAAATCAAAGATCCACTACCTGAGATGGATCGACAACATCAATCAAATATAAACAACAATAACAAGTATTTGATTTGTTCGGAACAACTCAAGAAGTATCATCCTTGAGTAACAAGTTCCTGACTCTCGATGTTGTCTTATACATGTCGTTCTCGAGTTTGAAGTGCTCCACATCCGGATACATCTTCAAGAACTTTAATCTAATTTTCTCAAGTTCATCATCTCATCTTCAAAAACAAGCATATACAAAAATCTGCTCAAGACTCAATTCAACCTTCAAGGTAGAACAACTTCAACATTGATCCATCCTTTCTCGTTTCGATTGGCTGATTTCTCGAGTCGTCTAACTTCACTATAAATCTGTAAATAAGTGATCATAATAAAAAATGATCAAAAATGAACTCATATCATGTTCCACATAATCCACAAGACTCGAAATCAAATCAGTTCTTGAATCGATAACTAAACGGTATCAAACTCGGTAACTGAATCTCAATATATCAATCTTGCACTACCTAACCTTACACATATCAACTTGCATACATCATGTACTAGCATAATCAAATGTGTAATAGGTTGAACACAATTTGTAAATTCATAGAATCATGACCAAACATCATCAAATCATCAATACAATTCACCTCAAACTTTCTTCAATTCTTTCTTCGGTTCAAAGCCGTAAATCTCGAATTGTCACCTCTTATCAATACTAAAAATGAAGAATAAAGATGCTACAACATCAGCAACATCTCTACTAACATCTCAGCTCAATCATCCGCTATCTAAACGGCTTAAAAACATAAATCGATGGCGTAGCGATCGAACATCGGTAACCGACTTAATATCGAAACCATTCTAACTACATATGCAACTTCTAGTCAACATAACAGCATATATATCCTCATATCAGCAGTGCAAATAATCAAACTCATGATGTAAAATCATAACCAATACAAACGATAGTCTTTCGTCGATTTGGTTTCGGTATCGGAATGCATACAAGCTCAAAAACACATATATAAACTCAATTACTGATATCTACCAAATTTCAATCTCCAAAGCATGCCGAAATAAATAGAAACTTACAGAAAATCGAATCCCTCGTCGCAAGGATTCCAGAACTCTTTTCGGAATCAAAATCGGACGATCGGATCAAAAGTTACGGGGTTTTGAAAATCGAAAATCAAAAGGAAAAGAAGAAACTTCGGCTTCTGCTCTCAAAATTCTGAAGGAAAGCTGACTTCTACACGTGCACATGCTGATAATCTAATTAAAATCATATATGTATTGCATATTTTCAATTTAACCCCTCAAGTCTTCATTAATTGTAATTCGGTCCTCTGCCCTCTTTTTAATTCAATTTCAATCCTAAATAATTTAAGAATATTATAATTTAAATCAAACTCTAAATATTCCAAAATTAAATATACTCGGATTAAAATTAAATAAATTCAGATTAAATTAAATAATCTCGGCTTTTGCACTTTAGCCCTTGAAACTTCAATAATTGCAAATCAACCCCGGATCGGGTTTCACCTTAAAATTAAATCATATTAATTCTCGAAAGTTGGAATTTAATTCTTAAATTCCTTAAATATTAAATTAGAATATTTTATTCTTTTAATTTAAGAATCCCGTAATTTAATTCTCAAAATCCGTTAATTCTCAAATTAAATATTTTCTGCTCAGAAATTAAATCTATAATTTCCATAAATTCTCAAATCAATATTTTCGGGTCTTACAATTCCTCCCCTCTAAGGAATGATTTCGTCCTAGAAATCGAATTCAATCGAAATATCAAATCTGATAGACTGAATGATTACCTGAAGTAATTCTCACTTCAATCATATAACTCTGAACTTCGTATCTCATCTCATAATCTCTTGTCAGGTTATCTCTTTCAATTTTGTGTATAATCAGTAATTCTTCTATTGTACTTCAATTGACTGAAAAGAAATCTTTTGAAGTTATTTCTTTCCTCAAGCAAGGACATGTCGAATACTCGACTTAACTCAGAATATTTTCAATATCTATCTCGTTTGATCAAAGTACATAGGAAGAATCTAACTGACACTTCCTTATTCTAGATACGTGGAACAAATCGGATCCATCATATCAAGCTAGAAAGAATACATCTTTCAATGAATTCACTATCTCTGTCTAAAATCTTATCCAGTGAAATTCAGCTTTTCTATATCTTTCTATGTTCTGTTCCAAACATCTATCAGATCAACATCGTCATTCTATTCAGAATTGAATGATAATTCAAAAATAACTTTCTTGTTGACAAGTCAGTAACAACTTCAAAAGTTATATCGATCATTAATTTACTAACTCTCATCAATCTGTATAGATTCATATTCACATTCTCTGCGTTTCTCAAATCCAATCGGAACTGATACTTCAGAAATATCATTTCAACACAAAGAAATATGATTCTCGTCTCATCGAATATTCAAATCTCTATTCTGATATCACTCGATAGCTTAAACAGGAATCATAATAATCCAGTGGCAATTAATCAAATCAACTAATACCAAATCAGGTACTAGAGTTCTGAGAATATTCTCAAAATCTGGAAAATCAACTCAGATAATCCATCGATTAGAGAAATGGTATAATGAAATAACATATAACCAAATATTCAAAACATTGATCAATCAATGCCACACTCGATTAATTAGATCTAAAGTCTCTATAATGACAATAGATTTCAATCATTCTTGTAATTCCATCATATCATTAACTTCTGAACATCTATCTATTCAAATCTATATCATATCTGACACAGTTTATTCTTGAATCTGATCAATCTGCTCTGACTATACATCAATTCAATGATAATATACTGTATTCTCACATCAAAATACTCAGAGCTTTCGATAATCTATATCACAACTCAATAATAAACCTAATGTCTCAATCAAAAACAATAATCTTTGGATTACTATGCATCTCATAATAATTCTGACCCACAATTCAGTGATCTGGTCATAATTCCAATCATCTTATTCAGTACTTCAAATCAATCTGATCATAACTACCACAGCTTACATCATGCATACTGTTTTATCTTGGTAGTTCTAGTAACATAATCTGTCAAATCGCAATCTCATTTTGATTCTGGAGTTTCTAAACTGTCATTGAACTCATCTGATCAATGCATTTCAATTTCAACTGAAATTCCTTATGCGTTTAAACTTCAGAACGCACAAATTCTATTACATCTGTTGTATTTATCTTCTGATAAAACAACTATTGAATGGATATTGAACTCATAATTGTGCATTTCTTTCAAAATCTGATATTTCTTTTCGGAAATATCAAGCACAATCATATAATCAATCACAATATCATACATCCATTCTAATATGCGACTTCAATTCATATCTAAATCTGGCATTCTTTATTGAATTCTTACTACATTGATTTACTTTCTGTGTTTCTTTTATCTTCTTAACATATCTGGCTCATTTCCAATCGAAAATCATTCTGATTGGTTATGCATTCGTCTGAATATTAAAACCAGAATACACAGAAATCTGAAATCAATTGATTGAATGCCTATCTCATTCCTCATTTCTGATTCCCAAATACAGGTAAATCATATATTCAACCCATAAATCTGGATAATATTCTAGTCCTTCTATCAGTTACGAGCCAACAATCTTAAAATACGTTGAAATTTTCATCAAAGGATTAATAATTCTCAAAATAAAAAGAAATAAATCAAGATTGAGAAAATCTCTCAATCAAGGTCATCCAAAATCAAATCTTCTGGATAACAAACTCTGCTAAGTGAAATCAACTCACTTGCAATTCATAGCTCAGAATGAGTAAATCAACTCAGGCTCTATGAACAAAACAAGAAGAGCCACTCAAATCAAACATTTCAAGAATCATATCTCCAATTGATGTAATCGATTCAGCATAATCAAAGAAAAGACTCATCTGTAACTGATTTTCATATCATCGTCTATTCTATCAATTCTCATCAACAATATCCAATTCATAACTCATCAATTCGTTATTAAATTCTAGTTCACAACTTAACTAAAGTTGGAAATCTCTTCTGAAATTTATCTGCAATCTCTTCTCATTGGCATATCTACCAATGCTGGTTTAGATCTTGAACATATCTAGTGCATAGTAAATACTTATTTCGGAACATTTCTGTAATAAAACATAATCTATCCTGAACCGAAATAAAAAGAATCTAAATTCTAAATTCCATATCATATCATCATATTCATATGCACATTATGTTCTTGCTGATCTAATTCTATCATTTCTTATCATCAATCTTCTGCTATTCAGCACCTAATTATTGCACTATCATCTATCATGCAACATAAACAGATATCTGAAATATGAACAAAATCATGTTCAATCTCATTTCATCAAAAGATGTAATTGAATTCTTCAATTCACAAAGTCTATCTTCTGATACAGAGGTTAAAACATAATAAATTTGTTACCTGCAATCTCATTTTCAGGTGTCATTTCATTCTAACCCTCTGTACACTTCTGGAACTGTTCTTCATTCTAATTTCCTCTAAATCTAATTTCAGATTTCTCTACACTGATTGTTAGGCTATCTCCTCCAACAATGAGTGTAATAATCATTAGCATACACTGCATTCAGACTCAGACCAATCTGTCTTAGTCCGCTAGAGCTAAAGAACTACTTTCATATCTTTTTATCTCGTATCTGCTCTATAATGAAAATTGTAGTTGAAGTTGTGATTGTCTCACATACTATGGCATGTCTAAAATTTTATTCATTCTACCTCATCACTCAGTTTCAGTTCTTTTGGCCCTTTCTTCGCAAAATATGTCAATCATCAACATTTGCTCAAACAAAATCTTAAGAATTAAGCCATGAATAGACAACTCAATCTTGAGTTTTTCATCATTCAAAATTCAATGAATCTTAGTAGGCTTACCTTCAAATGAGCATCTCCTATTTTCGTGACATAATCTTCTATTTTTCATCATTTCTATCTATGATGTATCCGAATTTCTTCGTCACAATTCATCCACTGGTTGCTAGGTTTTGAAGTTGATACAGTCCATCTGTTACAACATTCATCTGTATCTTTCAAGGATGTAAATAACTGATCAAGTTCTCCAAACCAACTTCTACCTGCAATAGCCTCTACTAGACCTTTTCGGGTTAATGGATGATATTTCTGACTTCTCTTCCATATTATCACTGATAGATATATAAGTATAGCATCTACTGATTCTCTGAGATACTGTTCTGTTCAATCAGAGATACCTCTTTCAGTTGAACAATAAGATTCTGTTCAGTCTGGGGTGCTTACATCACCCAAAGAACATTGTTCTATTCAATTCTGGGTGCTTACATCACCCGGGGAATCTTATATCAAAATTAGTAAGAAATTTAGAAATTTACAAATCAGTAAATCAGGCAGTTTAGTTTCAAGAGTAGATCATGCTCACATGCATTTCATAAAATCATCAAATCAAGTAATGCATAATCATGCAATACTATACATGCATGCGACTCAATCTACCCCGCTCAACTTCTATCTCAGTCCGAGAAACTTACGCTCTGATACCACCTGTTGTGGAGACCTCGGGTTGCTAATATCATCTTAGGGCAATTAATGATTAATAAAAAAATTAATTAAAGAAGAATAAACTAAAACAAGAGCAATTTTTTTTTAAATGAGCCTCGCTTGATCGGTTAAACATCACCGATCGAGCGAGCAACAATTTACCCACTCTGGGGTTCAAGCCAAAGGTGGCCTCGCTCGATCGGTCAAATCTTACCGATTGAGCGAGCTAGAATTTGCTTGAATCTGCTGCTGATTTTTGTGCTCTCAAACTTTATTCTAAACATGCTAAACAAATTGAAGCAAGCTATATCCAATCTGGAAATATTCATATATACATGTATCAATTCTCAAGCAACACTACATGTATTTCTTACATCAAC
This sequence comes from Henckelia pumila, assembly GCF_033568475.1. Lineage (NCBI taxonomy): Eukaryota > Viridiplantae > Streptophyta > Magnoliopsida > Lamiales > Gesneriaceae > Henckelia > Henckelia pumila. The sequence goes on from NC_133121.1 coordinate 197,809,607, forward strand.
AAAGTAGTTTAAAATACAACAACACTAAACTATACAAAGTGCTAATATGTTCTTCAACTACAACTAAGCATAATTCTTCTAGCATGCTTAACAAGAAATCATACATCATTCTGCTACACAACAACCCGAGTCCCACGCCTAGACTCTCTCTCGAGCTACCCATGTTCTCTCTAGCTAGCTTCTGCCCCACCTGTTGTAATGCACACATAAAAACAAAACAACAGGCGGATAAACTCCGATGAGAATATAATTCCCAGTATAATCAACATATAAATGCGTTAAATAAATTCATATCGACTCTAAAGATAATCGACTCAACAATAGAGTAAATGACGCATATCTCGCTCGGTAATTGATTCATATATCATCGATGCCATCAAGATTCGTAACCGATCTTGACATGGATATCCATCTGTCGAAGTCGTCTCAGACTTGAAAATAAGATCGCCTCAGATCTTGGCAATATAATCAATTCTATCAATATCATATCATATTCAACTCATATTAAATCAAAGATCCACTACTTGAGATGGATCGACAACATCAATCAAATATAAACTACAATAACAAGTATGTGATTTGTTCGGAACAACTCAAGAAGTATCATCCTTGAGTAACAAGTTCCTGACTCTCGATGTTGTCTTATACCTGTCGTTCTCGAGTTTGAAGTGCTCCACATCCGGATACATCTTCAAGAAATTCAATCTAATTTTCTCAAGTTCATCATCTCATCTTCAATAACAAGCATATACAAAAATCTGCTCAAGACTCAATTCAACCTTCAAGGTAGAACAACTTCAACATTGATCCATCCTTTCTCGTTTCGATTGGTTGATTTCTTGAGTCGTCTAACTTCACTATAAATCTGTAAATAAGTGATCATAATCGAGAATGATCAACAATGAACTCATATCATGCTCCACTTAATCCACAAGACTCGAAATCAAATCAGTTCTTAAATCGATAACTGAACGGTATCAAACTCGGTAACTGAATCTCAATATATCAATCTTGCACTACCTAACCTTACACATATCAACTTGCATACATCATGTACTAGCATAATCAAATGTGTAATAGGTTGAACACAAGTTGTAAATTCATAGAATCATGACCAAACATCATCAAATCATCAATACAATTCACCTCAAACTTTCTTCAATTCTTTCTTCGGTTCAAAGTCGTAAATCTCGAATTGTCACCTCTTATCAATACTGAAAATGAAGAATAAAGATGCTACAACATCAGCAACATCTCTACTAACATCTCAGCTCAATCATCGGCTATCGAAACGGCTTAAAAACATAAATCGACGGCGTAGCGATCGAAAATCGGTAACCCACTTAATATCGAAACCATTCTAACTACATATGCAACTTCTAGTCAACATAACAGCATATATATCCTCATATCAGCAGTGCAAATAATCAAACTCATGATGTAAAATCATAACCAATACAAACAATAGCCTTTCGTCGATTTGGTTTCGGTATCGGAATGCATACAAGCTCAAAAACACATATATAAACTCAATTCCTGATATCTACCAAATTTCAATCTTCAAAGAATGCCGAAATAAATAGAAACTTACAGCAAATCGAAGCCCTCGTCGCAAGGATTCCAGAACTCTTTTCGGAATCAAAATCGGACGATCGGATCAAAAGTTACGGGGTTTTGAAAATCGGAAATCAAAAGGAAAAGAAGAGACTTTGGCTTCTGCTCTCAAAATTCTGAAGGAAAGCTGACTTCTACACCTGCACATGCTGATAATCTAATTAAAATCGGATATGTATTGCATATTTGCAATTTAACCCCTCAAGTCTTCATTAATTGCAATTCAGTCCTCAGCCCTCTTTTTAATTCAATTTCAATCCTAAATAATTTAAGAATATTAGAATTTAAATCAAAAATCTAAATATTCCAAAATTAAATATACTCGGATTAAAATTAAATAAATTCAGATTAAATTAAATAATCTCGACCTTTTGCACTTTAGCCCTCGAAACTTCAATATTTGCAAATCAACCTCGGATCGGGTTTCACCTTAAAATTAAATCATATTAATTCTCGAAACTTGGAATTTAATTCTTAAATTCCTTAAATATTCAATTCGTATATTTTATTCTTTTAATTTAAGAATTCCGAAATTTAATTCTCAAAATCCGTAAATTCTCAAATTAAATATTTTCGGCTAAGAAATTAAATCTATAATTTCCATAACTTCTCAAATCAATATTTTCGGGTCTTACACATACCTTCCTACTTAGGGCATCTGCTGCTGCATTTGACTTCCCAGGATAATATTTGATTTCACATCGAAGTCTTTCAATAAATCAAGCCATCTTCTTTGTCTCATGTTTAGCTCAGATTGTGAAAACAGATATTTAAAACTCTTATGATCAGAAAATATTTCGAACTTCTCACCGTACAGATAATGTCTCAAGATCTTCAATGCAAAGACAATAGCTGCCAATTCAAGATCATGAATTGGATATCTGACTTTATGTGGTTTCAGTTGTCAAGAAGCATAAGCAACAACATATCATTTCTTTATTAAAACACAACCCAAACCTTGGTAAGAAGCATCACAATACACAAAAAAATCACCAGTACCTGAAGGGATTGTCAAAACTGGTGCTGTAGTTAATCTTTTCTTCAGCTCAAGAAAACTAACTTCACAAGCTTCAGACCAAACAAACGGTGCATTCTTCTATGTAAGCTGAGTAATAGGCTTTGTAATAGACGAAAAATCTTTGCTAAATCGATGGTAATAACCTGCTAAGCCCATAAAACTTTGAATTTCTGGCACAAATGTCGGTCTCTGCCAACTGATCACTGCTTCAACTTTGCTTGGATCAACTGAAATATCATCTCCTGAAATAATATGGCCAAGAAAAACGACATTCTACAACCAAAATTCACACTTTGACAACTTGGCATACAATTTCTCTTCCCGTAAAGTCCTTAATACAGTTCTGAGGTGTTCAGCATGATCACACAGATTCTTAAAGTAAATCAAAATATCATCGATATCATCTAGATACTTTTTGAAATACTCTATTCATCAATCTCATAAATACTGTTGGTGCATTCGTTAGACCAAAAGGCATGACTATGAATTCATAATGTCCATACCTGGTTCGAAATGCAGTCTTAGGGATATCTTCATCTCTTACCATCAGTTGATGATAGCCAGATCGTAAATCAATCTTTGAATATACTGACGAACCTTGCAATTGATCAAATAAGTCATCTATACGAGGTAAAGGATATCGATTCTTTACCGTTGCTTTATTCAATTGCCGGTAGTCAATACATAATCTCATTGATCCATCTTTCATTCTAACAAATAAAACCGGAGCGCCCCAAGGAGAGACACTCGGTCTAATATATCATTTGGCTAAAAGATCTTCAATTTGTTCTTTCAGTTCTTTCAATTCAATTTGTGCCATATGGTAAGGTGCTTTCGATATCGGTTGTGTATCTGGCATCAATTCTATACTGAAGTTTACCTCTCAAAATGGAGGCAATCCCGGAATCTCATCAGGGAAAACATCATCGAACTCACTAATCACTGGCAAATCAGCCAATTTTGGGCTAGCTTTCAATACATCAACTGCGTAAATCAGAAATCCTTCCGCCCTTTTCTGCAATAAATCAGTCATAGAAAGAACATATATCAAAGGAATTTTAGCTCGTGAACCCTTACTATAGAACTTCCACTCGTCAGCCATCTCTGGTCTGAACCTCACAATCTTCTTAAAGCAATCAAATGTAGCTCTGTACTTGGTTAGCATATCGATACCGATTATACAATCAAAATCAGAAAAAACCAAGCACAACACAATCCATTTCAATCTCATGACCCTCAAACTGCAATGTACAATTTCTTACAGAATTCACTGATATAATACCTCTTCCCAAAGGTGATGAAATAGACACTACAGTAACTAAGGGTTCAACAGGCAATTCATGTAATGCAACAAATTTCTCAGAAATAAATGTGTGTGATGCACCAGTATCAACTAACACATAAGCAGGATAACTATAAATAGAGCAGTTACCTGCAATCACATCATCAGGTGCAGCTTGTGCTTGCTCTTCAGTCAGTGCAAACACTCGAGCTTGTTGTCTTGGAGGTTGATTCATTGTCTGATCTCCTCCTCCTACTCTACCCTGTGCTGCTGGTTGTGGTTGAAACGAATGCACAGAGGATCCTTGTCTCCCAGTCTGTGCTATTGGTCTAGACGATCCAATACCCTATGCACTTCCAGAACCACGATGTGGGCCAACTTGTGCAAAATGACCTGTCTGATTGCAAATATGACATGTCAAAACACTCCTAGACATTTCTCACTAGTGTGACGAGCCCCACACTTGGTACAGTAAACATCAGATCTCTGTCCAGCTCTAGACTGTCTGGATCCACTTGAACTAGAAGAGCTACCTCCTGATCTTTTAAACGGTTTCCCTTTTCCCTTAAAGATTTTTTCTTACCACTACTGCTACCTAATGCATCAAATCGGGGTGGTGGTGGAATTTGTGGCTGCTCTTGCGGTTGTTTCACCGGCTGTGGCACAAACTATACTCCTCGTTTCCTCATTATACCTTATTCAGCTCCTTTCGCACGATTAAGAGCATCGGCAAAGTTGTTTGGTCGTCCCGCATCACTAGAGTGAACACATCTGGATTCAACCCGTTTATAGACTGATCAGCTTGAGCTTCATCACTAGCAGCAATATGCGGAGAAAACTTTAGTAGGCTGGTGAACTTTGCAACATATTCTTCGATATTCAATTGCCCTTTTTGCAAACTTGCAAATTCTGCTCCCTTGTCCTTGCGTTAAGAAACAGGAAAGAACTGTTGATAGAAAGTAGTTTTAAATACAGACCATGTGATAACTGTACCTTGGTTTTCAAATGCACTCTTCGTCACTATCCACAAACTCTTTGCAAGGACATGTAGTTGATAAATCACAAGTCTGACTCGTCGGTCGTCTGTATAATCAAGGTATTTAAATAACTGCTCGATATCCTCTAACCAATTCTCACAATCAACAGCGTTCTCAGTTCCTTGTAACGTTGGCGGTTTGAAGTACTGAAATCGTTTCAACAGTTTTTCCATGGGAGTTGCAGTAGCACTCATGGTATCAATAGAAGTACTACCTTGTCCTAATTCAGGTGCTGTCATTGGTACCTGTGGCACTGTCTGTGCAGCATTAGTCTGCTCGCCAATGTCTGTCGAGGATTCGGTACTTGGCGGGGAGGCATATCTGATAATCAAATAGATTAGTGCACAATTCAACAATATATCATATACAAAATTCTGTCTCAGTCCCTCCTCTTATTAGAATTTTCATGCGTCTTCAAGAGATCGAGTTCTGATTCATACTTATTCAATGCATGTTGCTACTCAATTCAAATATTCGGATAGCATGTAAGTTGGAAAACTATACGGCATACTCTTACCATTTAATCACATACTCATGCAATAATCAAAATCTGACAACAGTAAAGAATATACCATGCGAGCATGCAATCAGTAAATAAATCAATCAGAAGTACTCGATCTACCCCGCTCATCTAGTCTCAGTCCGATAAACTTAAGCTCTGATACCACCTGTTGTGGGGACCTCGAGTTGCTAATCTCATCTTAGGCAATTAACAATTAATTAACAATCAAATCTTAAAAGAATACTCAAACCAATAACTAAAAAAAAATTATTTAAAAGACTGCACCTCGCTCGATCGGTTAAATCCCACCGATCGATCGAGCAAGAAAATCCATTTCCCGGGTTTGAGCAAAACTTGACCTCGCTCGATCGGTCAAACTCTACCGATCGAGCGAGCAAGAATAATCAAAGTTTCTGTTTCAAAAATACAGGTCTCTCTCGATCGGTGCAATTCAATCGATCAAGCGGACAACCCTGCTCGAAAATTCTGTAGAATCCATTTTGCTGTCAGGTCTGAAAATCCAATCCAAAAACATTCAAGAACCAAATCAAATTATGGTTTAACAAATTTGGAACATGCATATATACATAAAATAAGTCTCAAGCCTAAATCCATGCATTTATTACATCAAACGGATAGTTAAAACAAACATTAAACTACAAGTTACACAAAGTGTCACAAGTGTACTTAAAGCCATAATTCTTCTAACAAGTTTGATGTTATTCAAACTATCATACTTCAGCTAAAACCCGAGTCCACACTTTCTAACTCTCTCTCCAGAACTATCAATGTCGTCTCTGACTAGCTCCTGCCCCCTCTGTTGCCATGCACACATACAAAACATAGCAACAGCCGGATAAACTCCGGTGAGAATACAATCTCAGTATAATCAACATATATATGCGTTGATGTAAATCATATCAACTCTAACATTTCATCTCGAGAATAGAGTAATCAAACACATACATATATATACAGAATTGATTCATATAACGTCATTGCCATCAAGATTCGTATCCGATCTTGACATGTATATCCATCTATCATAGTCGTGTGACTCGAAAATAAGGTTCATCAAACCTTGGAAAGAATCAATTCATATACCAGATCATCTCATATCAAATAAAGATCCAATACATGTGATGGATCGACAACATCAATTATAAAATGATAAACAAATATGTGATTTGGCGAAATAACTCAAGAAGCATCATTCTCGAGTTTCAAATTCCTGAAAGTCGATGTTGTCTTATATCTTTCTCGTTCTTGCCGATTATTCAAGGTATCAAATCTGAAACACATCAAGAACACAATATCAAAGTCTATCCAAAATCACAACTCAAACTTCATTCAAGTTTCACAATCAAATCAACTTCCAAAACCTTGATCAAAGTTTGCTCGGTTCGAAGACTACGATGTCGAGACGATCAATTCCAATACTAATCTGAAATAAGATGATATACAAGCTAAAATATCAGTTATGAGCTCAATACATAGTCATCTCAATCACAAGACATCAAAACAACTTCAAATCATAACCCGGCGGCGTAGCGACGAAAAATCGATAACCGAAACTATATAAAATCCTTTCGAACCATCATATCAACTTCATGAACATAATATATCAGCAATAATACTTCATAAATCACCATATCAGTAGCTAAAAATTTCGAAATCTAAGTTGAAATGTCATAAGAATCATAAACGATATCCGGTCTTCGATTCGGTTGCGATATAACGATACACATAACGTCAAGAACACACAACCATGCTCAAAATCTGATTCTTCCCAACATATAGTTCGAAAAAAAGGAATCAAAGAGATACTTACATCAAATTGAAGCTCTCGAAGAGAGGATTCCACAACTATGCTCGGAACTGAAATCGGACTACCAAATCAAAAGTTACAATGATTTGAAGATGAAGTCTCAAGAAGAAAATTGAAGTCTCGGCTTTTGCTTCTGAAATTCTGAAAGAAATCTTCCACTTACACGTACAAATGTATGACTAAGCAAGGAAATAAGATAAATGCAAGCCAAATTGCATTTTAGTCCCTCAAATCTTCATTATTTGCAATTCAGTTCTCGGCCCTTATTTTAATTCCATTTCAATCCTAAATAATTTAAGAATATTAGAATTTAAATCTAAACTTTAAAAATTCTCAAATTAAATAATTTTGGATTAAAAATTAAATAATCTCGGATTAAATCAAATAATCTCGGGCCTTACAATGGTCGATATCTTCAGCTTCCTCAAATGCCTATATTTATAGTTGTAGTTCTACTCATTTCACCAAGAAACTTTAGGGAAACTTACAGCTGTCTTTTATTTTTTATGTCATTATTGATGACATATTTTACTAGTGGAAGAGTCACATTCCTGATGGCATCTTTTACTTGTGAAGGAGTCGCATGTCTGCCTCTTCTTTTTGGCTTTAATCTCCTCACATGCCTTATTTATTGTTGTCGGGGCATATTTTGCTTTTGAAGTGGGCCCCCTATGAAAACGTGTCTTTAGTCGTCCCTGTCCTGCTGTCCACCTTTTCTTATCACGAAAAAATCATTCCGATCTATTCGGGGTCTAAAGGTTTTTCCAAATTCTGGCTCCTTCTGATTTGGACATTCTAGGAAGATATTTTCTGACCATCGTCCATTATGAGCCATGTTACAAAATTTCCGATGAGTTTATTTACTTTCCGGAAGCTTGTTGTTCCACAAAAGGTTCCTCTTCTTTTCGAAGAGTTCTTCCGCAAAAGTCATAGTTTTCACTGTCATTGTGTTTAACAGGAATGATCCATTCACTGAATTCTGATAAAATTTGAATGAAAAATTGACTTTGTCCATCTTAGTAAGACAGACCCAAATACCACAATCCCTTCCGGTTGAGATTTCATTTTCTCCGAAAGTGAACACCAAGGGTATTTCTTCAGTTTTAGGATCCTTGATAAATTTATGACTATTTATATCTGTCTCCTCAGCTTGATTAAATGAAAGGGTTTGTGTGATCCTTTTCCTGTTGGTTCTGGAGCTGCACTGAAAAAATATAACTCTACCACATCTCCTCTAGACAAATGATCATTATTTGTCCATGTTTCTTGGACTGCTTCCTGGATCCATTTTGATAACTGTGATATCTCGAGAAGCTTGGTGATGTTGTATAAACTGAGGTCAAAGCCCCAAATTCATACCAGAGTTTTACATCCTTAGGATTGACATTTTTTTAGCCAAACCCTTGGATATATTCCTGCAAAATCAACCCTGCAAGTGTTCGGGTTGATTACACTCCTTGTATTCAATTTCTCCAACCTTTACTACAACAAAAACGCTAAAAGACAAGGGTGAAAAACCTTTGTTAAAGGGGGGTTTAAAACCGATGTTAATGGCTATGTTGTTAAAAACACGGTCTTAGAAAACGGTGAAAAACCGTTGTCTAATATGTTAAACCACAACGGTGTTTAAGCGATGTATTATTGAATATAAAACGTTGTCTTATATCAAAAACGACATCGGTTTTACAACAGTTTTCCACCCTTGTCTTTGATCGTAATAAACAACAGTTTCACAACGTTTTTTAACCGTTGTCTTTTAGTGTGTTTACAACATTTTAAAACCGTTGTCTTTGATCAACATAGACAACATTTTTTTAGAAAAAAAAAACCCGTTGTGTTTAGTCTAATTAGCCACCAGTTTTTTTTATCAAAATTAAAACCATTGTATTTTAGTCAAAATAAACAATCAATTACAAAAACTAATTGCTTTCATATATAAAACATCATAAAATGTGCATTAGTTGATCAAAACAACTTACAATTCTTACAAATTGATCATAATCTATCTAGTTTCGAGTAAATTAAGTTCAAAACATCAATTTAGATAAAATTAATGTGCTACAAGCCTTGTATTTCCATTGTCAAATACTTTCTGGAACAAGACATCACAAAAGCATCCAAAAGCAATTCCCCCACTAACATCTTTAGCCCCTCTCCATCCAAACCTTTTTTCTCTTTGGACAGACCTACAATATAAAATAGACAAATGCAAAAGTAAGAAACTTAATTATAATATCAACAAAACTATGGAACTAAAGCTGGAGTCCAATAATATAAGGATTATGTAAAATTATCTAAACACCCAGAAAAGAAAGAAGAGCAAGAAGATTAAGTTGTATCAAAAGAAAAAACATTAGAAATATTTTAAAAGAGGGAGCAGTTTTCGTAAAAGGTTGCAAGTGCTTGCATATATAAGCTCTTCTCTCAGTAAATTTATGGAGAAAGCGTGAAAAGTACGTACTATATGCATCAAAAGCTGCTGCCATAGTTTTTTGTATCAAGAGAAATTGATGATTCACAATCAAGGGACAATTAATCAATGCTAAAAGGTAGTAATATTTACACGTACTATATGCATCAAAAGCTGCTGCCATAGTTTTTTGTATCAAGAGAAATTGATGATTCACAATCAAGGGACAATTAATCAATGCTAAAAGGTAGTAATATTAACCTGATTCTTATACCAAAACCAAAGAACAGTAAATTACTAGATTAAATATCACCAATCATCACTAACAAAGGACCAATAATATAAGGATTATGTAAAAATATCTAAACACCCAGAAAAGAAATTGAGCAAGAAGATTAAGTTGTATCAAAAGGAAAAACATTAGAAATATTTTAAAAGAGGGAGCAGTTTTCGTAAAAGGTTGCAAGTGATTGCATATATAAGCTCTTCTCTCAATAAATTTATGGAGAAAGCATGAAAAGTACACGTACTATATGCATTTCAAAAGCTGCTGCCATGGTTTTTTTGTATCAAGAGAAATTGATGATTCACAATCAAGGGACAATTAATCAATGCTAAAAGGTAGTAATATTAACCTGATTCTTATACCAAAACCAAAGAACAGTAAATTACTAGATTAAATATCACCAATCATCACTAACAAAGGGCCAATAAATAGATTAAAAATAAATCTAAATCTACATCCAACAATCTATTATATTTTTGGATATACCAATGATCAAACACCGATGGTTAAAAACGCAAAATTATGAAAGCCATATATATACATAATCATAAATATGATCTTGTATGCATTCAGCCATCTCTGAGCGCACCTCATCAATTTCTTCCATAGTGTACTCTGTTTTCGTGAACTGGAAACACTCACATGAGGTATAGTATTAAAAACCAACCATTAATGAATTCCTAAAATGAAATAAATATATATAATATTCAAATTGTTTAAGAGAGAGATCATAATACTATTGATCGTATTGAATCCCTCCCAATATTTGACACTTCTTCAGTAATCTGTTTCATAAATCTCATTACGTAATAACCACATTGTTTCACGTTTGGTTGTCTAGGAGCCTATAATAAAAAAGTAAAATTATTAATGAAAAATATACCAATAAAAGAAAATCAGCTCGGTATAGAATTATATATACATGCCTGTATTACATCCCATTGCACAATTTTTCTTCCTTTTCTTCCCTTATTTGAATTAAACAATCTCAACGCCCTACGTATATAACGTACATTGATCAAAGTTGATGTATGAGATGGCTAAGAGAATTCAACAATCACCACTAAATTAAATGCTTAAGAAAAAGGAATATGAACTCACATTTCCACCACATATTTCCAATCTTCGTCGTGAATGCGATGACTTAGAGAATCAAGCAAATAGACAGCCTCTTTGTAAGGTTCAATGACAGTAAGAATCCAATGATAATTACACCCAATCACATAATTAGTACTGCACAAAATTCAATAAAGTTTCAAAAATACAATAGAAAATGGTATTGCACGTAATTCTGGCTTACCCGAGACTACTTGGCACCAAAACCAATTGATTTACCGATGCATCACTCAGTCTATCTGCTAAAACACTCGCTCTCAGATTCAACATTTCAATTTTGCTGGTTTTGTCCTGTGTAGTTTTCTGCAAACATGGAATGCTGTGTGGATTTACAAATATGAACTTATCGCCTTTCTTTTCTTTCAGCAACCTTTTGTAAAGATGCCTATTATTTCAAATAAACAAAAAACATTATACTGAATATGATAACAATTAAAGTTATACATCTTATACACTAATTAATAAGCTACGAAAAAAAATTTAAGTTGTTGAAAGACTTACCACATATAAGCAACTACACAATTTCCTGAAAGTGGCTCGAAGTGATATAAAGGACTGATGTCGTCAATGTGCAAATTCAACTCATAATCATCTCCAAATATCCCATGATCCAAATGCAGTGGTAAATTCTTTCCATCATGAAGAAAATTCTTACAATAACAATACAACACGCGCAATGATCTTGGCACACTTGAAGCCAACGGCTGGTTCTCTTTTACAAGGGTATTTTTCTTCCTCTGACGCTTTTAATTAATATAATATAATTGTAAACATGTTAAGTGAAATACTAAAGAATTCATCACAATTTACAAAGAAATATAAGTGCACATGTACCTCGTGTCGCAAGATAATCAAGTGTGTTGGCCAAGCCACATGTGTTCCCACGGCATCACCAATAAGTTCACATTCATGTGGAATCGGAACCGGCAAACGTGCTGATTTTTGTAGTGCTTCATCAATGGATACACGCATGCAATTCAATGGTAATGGAACACCATGCAGTAATTTACTAGGTCCATTGACCTCAAAAATTGTTCCACAAGCAACAACATCTGAGCTAGACTCCAATGTCAAAAATACCGGTTTACCCTAAAAAACAAGTAACGAGATCAATTAGTGGCACTAACTCTTTATTTCACAAATATTAAGTAATATATATAGCAACAAGTGATTAAATACATGTAGAGAAACAGATTTGTCCACAACTTGCATCTCGATGTCATCCAAATCCTCATGATTAGGCGAATTGTTGTCGGTTTTCAGAAAGGGTTCATCGAGCTTATGTAACTTCACAGAGCAACTACCTTTCTCACTGTCCAGAGCACCTTTTTTGTACACAAATGCTTCAAGTTTTTGAATAGGTGTATCTTGTTTTTTTATTCGTGCATCTTGTTCAGATATTAATTTCTTAGCCTCCGACAACTCTTTCTTTTGCTCAATAACCAAATCTCTGTCAACATCGACATTCTTCCATACTCTACCAACATTAAAATATAATGTCGGAGTGACATGACCTCCAACAGCCCTCACACGCCCACCATGTTCGTATGATTCGAGTGCTTTTGTCAAGATATCTTCTTTTGTCCCTATCGTGTTCAGTTTACCCTCACGCTTTTGTTGTATGTAATCATCCTGTAATGGAATTGAGAAAGAAATAATTACTTTACAAGATTTCATTGAAATTAAACAATAGATTGTGATGTTGAGAAATCTCACTATCTTCTCTACTGTCATTTTCAAATCGCTTCCTTTGAATTCCCCTTCTTTATTGACTCGACCTTTCTTCCAAATAATAGCTCTATTGATCTCATCATCATCAGATAATTCATTTGCCTACAAAAAATAACAATCAAATGATATATACCAACAAAAGTGCATGATTTCCAGTGTATTGTAAACTTACAATTTCTTCGGCATAGCGTGCATATCCCTTACGAGCAAGTCGATGAGGGTACAAGTTCTGTTTTCTTCGTTCTTTTTGTTTCTCACTCAGTTTCTAATCAAGTCAAACATTCAACATATAAAATTTATTTATTCCAAAAATTAACAAATGATCAACTTACTTTACAA